>NW_027516748.1:0-267500 GCF_048772815.1 Callospermophilus lateralis
AAATGGTGGAAGAAATACTCATGTCACCTGATCTTCATATACATATTATCACAGTAATATTTTGGACACAAAATGCGAAGGTCACCCTTATGATTGTACCAAAGCCTCAATGGAATGTGAACATGGATTACTAAATATATCCATGTCCAGGTTGCCTAATGCTCTCAAATGTCAATCTTATTGGTGACTACAAATTTGTTTCTTCTTAAGATTATGTATTCAACCTCAACACTGTTGAAAATCTTTAATCCTATCATGTTATACTTTGCCAGATTTCCTAATGTCTCTATTGATGTCTGCTTTCCTACATATTTTCCCCAGTTCATCATTGTGCCTGACTCTTCACATATGGTATCATTTATATTCACTCTCTAACCAAAACCGTATTGCTAAAGAACATTTGGTCCAAATCCTAGACTCACTCTTCCTCCTAAACCTACTGACTATCTTCCTAATCCTACACACAATCCCTTTTTGACTGGATGTTCTCTTCTACATTTAATCATCTGAGGTACAGGGTCTTATGCCATTGTATATCAATTTAACTGAGACCTCGGTGCAAAACATAACTCAAGCTAAGGATCCCAATCAAGGGTCCAAATCCTTCTGGGCTTCAAATATTACCTAGATTTCTGTTTTCATACTTATGTTTTCCCTCTATATTCTTATAAATATCGCTGGTTCCCAATACAATTATTCATCCAGCAGAATGATTTCCAACCCAAATCGAACATGCTATTAACCCTGACCATACAATATTCCCTCAATCTCACTTTACAGAAGAGCAGGGACAAAGTTCGTATTACAATACAGGAAGTTAGGAGATCTTCCACCTGCTGAGTACCTCAAAATCCATGCAGAAATTATCCCTGGAGAAGATGCAGGCAGCTATGAAGGACCTGAGAGAACAAAAGTCATATTCCATCGCAAACAACATGGTCAGGATGAAAGGATGTGTCTGAGTCAGCCTCTCTATTCTTAATGTAGGGAAGATGGACCAAACTAGGCCTGTGTGGAGAGCTGTTCCCAGGTGACTATGGTTTCTATACCATTCTAACATGTGAAAGTATCACAGGAAGTAGGGCAGCCTCCATGTCAGGAGACAATAGGAAGAAACTGTTAGGACAAAGTGGTGGCCAAGACAGTGACCTCATTCATTTTCTGAAGGTAGTGACCTCACCTCACTTCCTTGGTGATGGAGGTCTCTGAATTTTGTGATCCAGGAAGCCAGGCACCCTGAGCCAGTCCCAGTCGCAGTCACAGTGGGCTCATTTCTTTGGATTTACCAAGGACAGAGTCAGTCTTTCTTGGTACCTACTGATGTAAGGGTTGCCAAATACCAAGAAAGCTGTGAAGAGGGGTCTTTCCTGAGAGCATAGGAGTTGGCTCACCACTGCCTCCTTACAAATTCACAGATTTGATGAAGGAGACCAGATCTGAGACAGAAAGGCCATTTCTGGGTTACATCGTATGTCCTACCAGTCAGAGGACACTCCAGATAGTCACAGACCTACTTGGAAGAAGGAGGTGCATTTGTGGGTGTTGGTTTGTGTTTGTGGTTTTTTCTCATGATCTGAGAATAGGTAAAAAAGGAGGTTTGTTTGGTATGGAGTGGACTGTTTCTAGTAAGTCATTTGACAAGGAGACTGTTTCTGTGTCTGTGTATCCCACTGTGTTTTTCTTTGTAGATATTAGAAAAGAAAATAGCTCATTGGGTGTGTCCTGTCTAGTAGAAAACTTCCCAGTATGCATCCTTCCCAATTAATGAATGGACTGAGGCTTGCCTTATCCATGGGCAACACCTGCTATCTACCTATGTTCTCATTTTGTTCCTGAATTCTGGCCACTCTAAAGATTAGTATCATGTATTTTTGTACAAGATACGTACCACCTCCAAGCTCTGTGACATAGCCATGTACTGGATAGCTGAAGGGAATGGCGAGCATCTCAGAAAACTCACATATCAGAGTAACCAGGAAAGTCTCCTAGGAGAAACCCTGCTTGGGGGCTTTTGATTACCTATTGTTCTGTTGCTCTGAATGTCAGAAAGGTCTTTGCCTCAGGCCAAACCTTAGTGAAGCCTGAAGAAAAGAGTTTTCAAATGGAAATGAATGGGAATCACCTGTGGCTTTTTACTTCATTGCTTTGGAAAGGGATTTGTCTGAATCAGCCTCTTGGCCCTGTGTGAGCCTGTGGTTTAGATTTTCAGCACCTGATGTATCTAGAGAAAGATCCCATGTGGGCATCCAAAACCAAAATGGAAAAATAGATCAGTCATTGTACATGAAGCCTCTCGCCTTCCTCTGTAATATTAATGACCTCCATCAAGTGAGAATAGGGATCATTTGTGTCAAATGAGTTCTTCAAAGCCCTGCAGAGGCTGGACAATAGGTGCTTGCGTTTTCTCATGACTCCAATTCACACAAAGAATCTATACCCCACAGTCAGTAGGCCTCAAATTTGAGAAGTGGAGCAGTATTAACAGCAGTCCTATATGATCACTTCTGTTTCACAGGAATGTTGTCCAGGCCACCCTGACTTTAGGCAAATGAGGGGCAAGTGAGATTATTTTTGACACTGTCTTGGGCTGTGCCCCTCATGGAAACCTCCAGCTAGAGGTTATGATTAGTGTCTATATAAAAGAAGAAGAGGGCCCTGTGGGAGTGTTTTGGTTTTAATTGTCGTCATTTGTGTGGCAATTGGAAGAGATGCCTGGGTCCACCTGGGCTTGAACTCTGTTGTGATTCCCCTTAGAGACTGAGTTGTGGAACTGAGCTCAGAGAAGTATTGCCATGAATTGTGTTGAGATTTTTGGAGGCCAAGCATGAGATTCGCCATTGGAAACTGAGATCTAGGCCCAGGGTGACTTTCCACAGAGCACTGGGAATCTCAGCCAGGATATCACAAGATTTTATTTTGAAAGATTGTCAGCCATAGTTGAGAGTCAAAACACACATGGAATTCACATTGTAGACCTCAATGGGCCTGGCTTCATGTGACCTTTTGCCCACTCTTTGGGAAGCCTTGCCTGTGAGAGTTCTCCAGACCTTTCATTGAAATGAGATTCCTCACCTTTTAATGGTTCCTGTATAAATTGAATCCCACAGTGCCTCCAACTTCATTATTGAAAAATATCTAGATAAATACCATGAATTTTTTGAAATTACCATGACCAGGTTGCACTGGAGAACCTCTGGATGTCCTGTTGCTGATCATGACTGTACCAGACAGTGCCTTGATTGACTGGGTTTCATGGAAAAAGTGTAGAACATAGATGCCAGAAAGTTGGAGCCTGCAGACTAGTGGGCCTAGAGCAGTGGAGTGTAGGTGTGTGAAAAAAACATTTCTGGTGGGGCCACGTGGATCTGCCATTGGCTTAGAAATCACTTGTGACTGACATGGTACAGCCAGCAGACTGTATGTAAAGGCATCTAATTATATGGAGAGGATTCCTGCCAATGTCCAGAATCAGGTTGCTATTGTCAAGTTGAAAAGCTATGTGGGATTGAAGCCCCACTGGTGCATTTTAGTAACCCACCACACGTGAGAGTACATCCTCCAGCACTGTGTCCCAGTAGAACTCCTTGTATTTCGTGAAGCCAATACCAAACTCACAGTGCAGCAGTAAAAAACACCACGAAAGTGGATAATGACCAAATGGCTTTTCAGACAACACAGTTAGATACTTAGACCCCAGTGGCCAAAGTTTACCTACAAAGAGAGAATTCAGCACTGCTGCCTCATGTTCACTAGAAAATAAAAAACCATGTCATCCAGGTCACATAGATGGAGACCCAGAATTGATGGTCTCACTACAAAGGAAGCTAAAGCTCCTGACAACAACATATATTTTAACTGCCCAAGCTCAGAGGCAGTTTCTCAAAAAGGCTAGCAGAGCTCCATGTTTGTGGAGTGTTTACCCTCTCTCTTTTTGTAACCCGTTCTACCTCCTACAAGTTTGTGAACTCCTGAGCATTTTCCTTTCCACATATGTATTCACAGATTTTCTAACTTTTCTCCACTAATTGTTTCTTATTTGGGGCGAAGGTAATGTCAAAGCATTGTTCTGGATGAGAGTGGGAAGATTTTTGTGTAGCACATATTTGCATACACATTAGATTCATTTTCCTATTTTCCATTTGAAATACTGAATCCCTGACCCTACCCCATACCCTACTAGACTCTGACTACTAATCAAAATATGATGGAGAAAAAGAAACTTAACAGAATAGAAATACAGGCCTTTCATAGGAGTCATGGTGTATACTTGGACTTGCCTTCGGCTTTATCAATGGTATGTGTTATAAATCTAGTCAACTTTTCATTGTAATACTTCTCCATGAGTTTTTAAAATTAACACATATGTAAATTTCTGTCTCACTTTCTCTGTAGCCTATTCATCACATGTATTTTTTAATGCATCTTTAGAATTCTACCTGGTATCACATGTACATTCTTGTGAGCTTGCTTATTTTGGAAGATACAAATTGTGAGAAGAGATCGCTCCCTCTAAATACTGATGGAACTGGAAATTCTACCTATGGGTGAATTTCCTAGATGAACAGTATTATGCATAAATAAATGTTCAGTAAAATGAATATTTTTGGATACGTGGATGATATCTATTTTATTATGATTTTCGAATGGCATATATATTGCTACATTTTAATGTCTGTGTATGTGAGTATCTAATTATCTATCTATCTATCTATCTATCTATCTATCTATCTATCTATCTAGATATAGATATCTACTCTTTAGATTTTCCAAAATATGAAATATATGTGTCTTATTATACACTTTCTAAATTCACTCATGTGTGTGTATGTGGATTTATAATCAAATTTTTACAAAATAATTCTTAGAAATATTCATCCACCTTAAATACATATTTATTTCCTAGTACTGAAAACTAAATTCAGTGAATGGTGCATACAAATCGTAATATTTCCACAGTGACTGACCCAGTTTCACATCAATGCAAGTAGACACCTATGGGACCATGATGTGTATTTTGAAGTTCATTTTTATTCCACACTGATACATTACTATTTCTGCAGTTTATGGACATTATAGGATATATCCTTTCATCCACAATTTCACAAATTTATAGGCATTTGGTTCACTTTCAATCACTTCCTATTTCAGAACACATGTATTCCTCCATGTTTCTTGACTGTTCTTTTCATAAGATTCTTTCCAAACACATTATTTTTGATTTCCATAATCATTTTTGAAGCAAAACTCAGACACTCTTCATGATAAACCATAATGCTAATATTACCATTAGATGTATAACTGGTTAGAATGAATTTATGTATATCAATATAAAATTTCCTATATATTTTCAGATATCAATTCAATCCATTATTTAAAGTTTGAACCAGTTATATTATTTATTCACAGTATGGTCTATTAAGGCATCATCTCTATATTCATAGACCGATGGTATACCTATTTGTATCCCAAATACTAATTTATAAGTCTTTAAAATATTGCTTTAAGAATTGGTGGAAGAAATACTCTAGTCACCTGATATACATACACATTTTATCACAGTAATATTCCTGACACAAAATGCAACGGACACACTTATGATTGTACCAAAGCCTATATTGAAAGTGAGCATGTATTACTAACAACATCCAAGTCCTGATTAACTAATGATCTCAAATATCATTCCTATTGGTGACTACATATTTGTTTTTTCCTAAGATTAAATATTGAATCTGAACCCTGTTAAAAATGTCTTATCTTATCACTCACTTTGTACTTTGCCTGATTTCCTAATGTCTCTATTGATATCTGATTTCCTACACATTTTCCCCAGTTCATCACTGTGACTGACTCTTCAAATATGCTGACATTTACTTTCACTCTTTAACAAAAACCCTATATCTAAAGAACATTTGGTCCAATTCCTCGACTCACTGAAATGGGTTCTTCAAAGCCCTGCAGAGGGTAGCCCATAGGTGCTTGATTTTCTCATGACCCCAATTCACATAAAGAATCTATGCCCCACAGAGAGTAGGCCTCAAATTGGAGAAGTAGAGCAGTATTAATGGCAGGCCTATTTTATCACATCTGGTTCACAGAAAGGGTTTCCAGGCCACACTGAGTTTAGGCAAATAAGGGGCAAGTGAGCTTATTTTGGACACTTCCTTAGGCTGCGCCCCTCATGGAAACCTCCAGCAAGAGGTTATGATGAGAGTTTATATTGAAGAAGATGAGG
This sequence comes from Callospermophilus lateralis, assembly GCF_048772815.1. Lineage (NCBI taxonomy): Eukaryota > Metazoa > Chordata > Mammalia > Rodentia > Sciuridae > Callospermophilus > Callospermophilus lateralis. The sequence continues at coordinate 6,233 of NW_027516748.1, forward strand.
GCCATGTGGGAGTGTTTTGGTTTAATTGTGGTCATTTGTGTGGTGGTTGGAAGAGATGACTGGGTCCGCATGGACTTCAACTCTGGAGTGATTCCCCTTAGAGACTGAAATAAACTCAGAGAAGTATTGACATGAATTGTGTTGGGATTTTAGGAGGCCACACATGAGAGTTGCCCTTGGAGACTGAGATCTAGGCTCAGGATAGCTTTCCAAAGAGCACTGGGAATCTCAGGCAGGATATCACATGACTTTATTCAGAAAGACGTGGCAGCCATTGTTGAGAGTCAAAACACACATGGACCTCAATTGTAGACCTCAATGGGCCTGGCTTAATGTGACCTTTTGGCCACTCTTTGGGAAACCTTGCCTCTGAGAGTTCTCCCGAGCTTTAATTGAAATAAGCTTCCTCACCATTTCATGGTTCCTGAATAAATTGAAAGCCACAGTGCCTCCAACTTCATCCTTGAAAATTGGCTAGATAAATACCATGAATTTTTTAAATTTCCATGAACAGATGGCACTGGAGAACCTTTGGATATCTGTTGCTGATCATGAGTGTACCAGACATTGCATTGATTGACTGGGTTTCATGAAAATGGTGAGAACAGAGGTGCCAGAAAGTTGGAGCCTGCTGATTAGTGGGCCCAGAGCAGTGGTGGGCAGGTGTATGATAAAACATCTGTCGTGGGGACACGTGGTTCTGCCATTGGTTTCCGAATGACTTGTGACTGACATGTTGCAGCCAGCAGAACCTTACAAGTAAAGGGACCTTGTTATATGGAGAGGTTTCAGGGCAATGTTCAGAATCAGGTTGCTATGGACATGGGTGCAAGCTTTTTGGGATAGAAGCCTGGTTGGTGCATTCTCCTGCAGACCCTCAACCACTACACGTGAGAGTACTCCCTCTAGCACTGTGTCCCAGTTTTTCTCCTTGTATTACGTGAAGCCAATACCAAACTCCCAGTGCAGCAGTAAGAAACACCACGAAAAGTGGAGTATGACCAAATGGCTTCACAGATCACATGGTTAGACACTTAGACCCCAGTGTCCTCAGTTTACTAACAAAGGGAAAATTCAGAACTTCTTCCTCATGTTCAATAGCATATAAGGAACCATGTCATCCAGGTCACATAGATGCCAACCCAGGTTTGATGGTCTCAATACAAAGGAAGCTAAAGCTCCTGACAACAACAAATTTTTCAAGGGCCCAAACTCAGAGGCAGTTTCTCAAAAACTCATTAGGCCACCAGAGTTCCATGTTTGTGGAGTGTTTACCCTGTACCTTACTTTTGGAAATTCCTCTACCACCTCCAAGGTTGTGAACCCCTGAGCATTTTCTTTTCCAGATATATATTCACAGATTTTCAAACTCTTCTCCACTAATTGTGTATTACTTGTGGCGAAGGAAATATCAAGGCATTGTTTTGGAGGACAGTGGGAAGATTTTTGTCTAGCAAATATTTGCATACACATTAGATTCATTTTCCTATTTTCCATTAGAAATACTGAATCCCTGTCACTAACCCATACCCTACTAGACTCTGACTACTAATCTTAATATGATGTAGAAAAAGAAACCTAACAGAATAGAAATACAGGCCGTACATAGGAGGCATGGTGTATACTAGGACTTGCCTTCTGCTTTATCAAGTGTATGTGTTATAAATCTAGTCAACTTTTTATTGTAATACTTCTCCATGAGTTTTTAAAGTTAACACATATGTACATTTCTGTCTCCCTTTCTCTGTAGCCTATTCATCTCATGAAATTTATTATGCATATTTAGTATCCTACCTGGTATCACACGTACATTCTTGTGAGCTTGCTGTTTTAGGATGATACAGATTGTGAGAAGAGATCACTCCCCCTAAATACTGATGGAACTGAAAATTCAACGTATTGGTGAATTTCCTAGATGAACAGCATTATACATAAATCCATGCTCAGTAAAAAGAATATTTTTGGATATGAGGATGATATATATTTCATAATGAATTTTGATTGGCATACATATTACTACATTTTAATGTCTGTGTTTGTATCTATATATATATTTTTTTTTCTCCAGATTATTCAAAATATGAAATATATGTGTCTTATTATACACTCATTAATTTAACTCATGTTCCTATATGTGGATTTATAATCAAATTTTCACAAGATTATTCTCAGAAATATTCATCCACATGAAATACATATTTATTTCCCAGTACTGAAAACTAACTTTGGTGAATGGTGCTTACAAATACTAATATTTGTACAGTAACTGACCCAGTTTAACATCAATGCAAGTAAAATCCTATGGGACATGATGTGTATTTTGAAGTTCATTTTTATTCAACACTGGTACATTACAATTTCTTCAGTTTATGGACATCATAGGATAATACTTTTCATCCACAAGTTCACAAATCTGTACGCATTTGGTTCACTTGCAATTACTTGCTGTTTCAGAACATATGTATTCCTCCATGTTTCTTGAGTGTTCTTTGCATGAGATTATTTCCAAACATATTATTTTCGATTTCCATAATCATTTTTGAAGCAAAACTCCCACACTCTTCATCATAAACCATAATGCTAAAATTACCATTAGATGTATAACTGGTTAGAATGAACTTATGTATATCAATATAAGATTTCCTATATATTTTCAGATATCAATTCAATCAATTATTTAAAGTTTGATCCAGTTATATTATTTATTTACAGTATGGTCTATTAAGGCATCATCTTTATAATCATAGGCACAGGGTACACGTACTTGTGTCCCCAATACTAACTTATCAGTCTTAAAATGTTGCTTTCAGAAATAGTTGAAGAAATACTGTAGTCACCTGATATACATTTACATTTCAACACAGTAATATTCCTGACAAAAAATGCAAAGGACACCCTTATGATTGTACCAAAGCCTAAATTTAATGTGAGCATGTATTACTAACAACATCCATGTCCTGATTAACTAATGATCTCAAATATCATTCCTATTGGTGACTACATATTTGTTTCTTCCTAAGATTATATATTCAAACTCAACCATGTTAAAAACATCTTATCCTATCACTCACTTTGTACTTTCCCTGATTTCCTAATGTCTCTATTGATATCTGCTTTCCTACACATTTTCCCCAGTTCATCACTGTGACTGACTCTTCACATATGCTGACATTTACATTCAGTCTCTAACCAAAACCCTATATCTAAATAACTTTTCGAACTATCTCTTTTTGTCTGGACGATCTCTTCCTCATTCAGTCATCCAAGGTACAAGGTCCTATACCATTGTATAGCGATTTATCTGAGACAACTTTGTGGAAATAATTCAAAGCTAAGTATCCCAATCAAGGGCCCAATGTTCATCTGGGTTTGAAATCTTTCCTAGATTTCTGTTTTCATACTTATATTATACCTATATATGCTTGTAATATCGGAGGTTCCCAATACCATTATTCATCTCACAGAATGATTCCTAACCCAAATCGAACATGCTATTAACCCTAACCATGCACTGTTCCCTCAATTTAACTTTACGAAGAGCAGGGACAGAGTTGGTGTTATAATACAGGTAGATAGGGGATCTTCCACCTGTTGAGAACCTCAAGTTCCATGCAGAAATAAACCCTGGAGAAGATGTAGGCAGCTATGAAGAACCTGAGAGAGCAACAGATATCTTCCTTGGTAAAATACCTGGTCAGGATGAAGCGATGTGTCTGAATAAGCCTCTCTCTTCTTAATGTAGAGAAGATGGACCAAACCAGGTCTGTGTGGAGAGCTGTTAACATGTGCCTATGGTTGATATACCATTCTATCTTGTGAATGTGACACAGGAAGTAGGGGCAGCCTCTCTCTCATGGGACCCTTGGAAGCAAATTTAGGATAAAGTGGTTGCCAAGAGAGTGACCTCATTCGGTTCCTGAAGGAAGTGACCTACCTCACTTCCTTGGTGATGGAACTCTCTGAACTTGGGATCCAGGAAGCCAGGCACTCAGAGCCAGTCCCAGTCCCAGTCCCAGTGGGTTCACTTGTTTGGATTTACCAAGGACAAAGTCGGTCTTTCTTGGTACATACTGATGTGTGGATGGCTAAATGCCAGGAAAGCTCTGAAGAGGGGCCTTTCCTGAGAAAGCAGGTAGTGACTCACTGATTGATGCTGACAACTTTACAGAGTTGGTAAAGGAGACCTGATCTGAGACAGGAAAGTCCATTTCGAGGGAGCAGAGTAAGGCCCACCAGTCTGAGGACACTCTGGATAGTCACAGACCTACTTGGGTAATGGAGGTGCCTTTGTGGGTGTGGGTGTGAATTTGTAGTTTTGTATCATGTTCTGAGAATAGGTAGGAAAGGCAGTATGTTTGGTTTGGAGTGGACTGTTTTTGGTAAGTCATTTGACATGGCGAGTGTTTCTATGTTTGTGTTTCCCACTTTTTCCGTGGTTGTAGATATTAGAAAAGTGAATGCATCAATGGATGTGTCCTGTCTAGTAGAAAGCATCTCAGCACACATCCTGCCCAATTTATGAATGGACTGTGGCTTGCCTTATATGGGCAACACCTACTTCTTTCCTTAGTTCCTGTTTTCTTCCTGAATTCTGGCCACTCTCCAGAATAGGCTCATGTTTTTTTGTCCAAGATATGGACCTCTGTCGAGTTCTGTGACATGGCCATGTACTGGATAGATAAAGGGAATTGGGAGCATCTCAGAAAACTCGGATATCAGTGTGACCAGTAAAGTCTCAGTAGAGAAACCCTGCTTTGTGCCTTTTGCTAACCTACTGTTCTGTTGACCTTAATGTCAGGAAGGTCTTTTCCTCAGGCCACCATTTTGTGAAGCCTGAAAAAAACTGCTTTCAATTGGAAATGAATGAGCATCACCTGTGGCTCTTTGCTTAATTGCTTTGGAAAGGGATGTGTCTGAATCATCCTTTCGGCTCTGAGAGAGGCTGTGGCTTTGATTTTCAGCACCTGATGGATCTAAAGAAAGATCCCATGTGTGCATCCAAAACCAAAATGGCAAAAAGATCAGTCATTGTGGATGAAGTCTCTTGCTTCCTCTGTTAGGTTCCTGACCTCCATCAAGTAAGTAGAGGGATCCTTTGAGACAAATGAGTTCTTCAAAGCCCTGCAGCAGTGCTTGGGTTCTCACATGACTCCAAATCACATAAAGAATCTATACCTCACAGTCAGTAGGCTTCAAAATGAAGAAACAGAGCAGTATTACTGGCAGGCCTATTTGATCAATCCTGGTTTACAGGAAGGGTGTCCAGGAAACCCTGACTTTAGGAAAATGAGGGGAAAGGGAACTTATTTTGGACACTGTCTTGGGCTGCGCCCCTTATGGAAACCTCCAGCCAGAGGTTATGATGAATGTCTACATGGAAGAAAATGAGGGCCATGTGGGAGTATTTTGGTTTTAATTGAACATATTATTAACCCTAACCATACACTGTTCCCTCAATCTAAGTGTTCAGAAAATCAGGGAAAGGTTTGGTCTTACAATACAGGAATGCAGGGGATCTTCCATCTGCTGAAAACTTCAAAGTTCCATGCAGAAATGATCCCTGGAGAAGATGTAGGCAGCTATGAAGGACATGATAGAGCAAAAGGCATCTTCCATGGCAAACAACCTGGTCAGGATGAAGGGTTGTGTCTGAATCAGATTCTCTCTTCTTAAGGTAGAGGAGATGAACCAAACTAGGCCTTTGTGGAGAGCTGTTCCCAGGTGACTATGGTTTCTATACTATTCTAACTTGTGAAAGTGTCACAGGTAGTAGGGACATCCTCCATGTTATGAGACCTTAGGAAGCAAATGTTAGGACAAATTGGTTGCCAAGGCAGTGACCTCATTCAGTTACTAAAGGAAGTGACCTCACCTCACATCCTTGTTGATGGAACTCTCCAAATTTGGGTTCCAGGAAGCCAGGCACCAAGACCCAGTCCCAGCACCAGTTCCAGTGTTCTCACTTGTTTGGATTTTCCGAGGACAGAGTCAGTCTTTTGTGGTACCTACTTATGTGAGAATGGCCAAATTCCAGAAAAATTCTGAAGAGCGGCCCTTCCGGAGAAAACAGGTAGAGGCTCACTGCTGGCTCCTGAAAACTTCACAGAGTTGACCAAGGAGCCCAGTTCTGGGGAACATAGTATGGCCCTCTGGTCAGAGGACACTCTGGATAGTTCCAGACCTACTTGGGGGAAGGAGGTGCCTTTGTGGTTGTGGGTATGGGTTTGTGGTTTTTTCTTTTGTTCTGAGAATAGTTAGGAAAGGGGGTGTGTTTGGTTTGGAGTGGAGTGTTTCTAGTTAGTCCTTTGACAAGGCGAGTGTTTTTAGGTCTGTGTATCCCACTGTGTCCGTGGTTGTAGACATTAGAAAAGAGAATGCCTCAATGGGTGTATCCTCTCAAGGAGAAAACTTCCCAGCATTCATCCAGCACAATTTATAAATGGACTGTGGCTTGCCTTATCAATGGGCAACACCAACTATCTTCCTACGTTCCTGTTTTCTTCCTGAATTCTGGCCACTCTCCAGAATAGGCTCATGATTTTGTGTCCAATATATGAACCACTTCCAAGATCTGTGACATGGCCATATACTGGATAGCTGAAGGGAATGGCAAGCATCTCAGAAAACTCAGATATCAGTGTAGCCAGTAAAGTCTCAGTGGAGAAACCCTGCTTTGGGCCTTTTGATTACCTATTGTTATGTTGCCCTGAATATCAGGAAAGTCTTTGTCTCAGGACACCCCTTTGTGAAGCCTGAAGAAAACAGTTTTCACATGGAAATGAATGGGTATTACCTTTGTGTTTACAATAAAACCTTCACAGATTTGGCTCTCATTAAGTTAAAAATACTTTTAAATTGCATCTCAGTGTAAAAAGTAACATGGAACTGTACATATCTTATTGATAACAAGTCCAATTATAGAACACAAATGATATACATAAATCTCCAACATGTTTTTCTTTTAAGCCTAGAATTACCATACAACCTTAGAACACCAGCTTGATACAATGGTCTTTGGAAGCTTCTACCTTACAGACTTGTATACCTGGAAGATATGAACACATTAACACCACAATTACATTGATGTTTTTGTATTAAACAAGTTTAGATTTTAAAGAAATAACATGGCACAATTTTATAAAAACAGTACTTGTTTTACCAGCTGTTTATTTTTTTAAGATTACTTGCTCAAAACTTACACATATAACCAAGTTACACAAACCTTTTTTTATTATTTACTTAAACCCCTTTAATTACTTAATCATATAGACTCTCTTATCCAGAAACACATTTTTCCTCTATTAGATCTATATCTGGAACCTTTTAGTTTCTCTTTTTCATCTACTAACCTCTTTCTGTTCACATTTCAATACAATACTTGTAAATTTCTGAATTTAGGCAGATTATTTTATAGACATCTACATTTTATTAGGGCCTTTTTGAAAACCTAGAAAACTTATTGGCCTAATTTTAAAGACATCTTTATTTTTATCTGTTTACCCAATTTGAATTAAAAATTATGAATCACGTGAATCAAAGACATTTGGATACATTCTTAAATTTTTCATGAGTGCTCCTCATCTGTCAATTGTCATATCACTGCATGATATATGGACATACACACATACAGACATACCAACATACAACACGTAACACAAATGTAACACATAACACAATAATAAAAGCCTTGTAGCTTTTTCAGGTGAAATCTCCATTGAAATGGTAAAAACTCCAGAGTCGATCAAAAATAGAACTGATCAGAAAACATTAACCCATCAGCAGAATCAAGATCATGAGTTAAAAAAAAATACAGAATCTAAGAAAAGCAAGAGTCCTAAAAAAGATGACTGGCCAGTAATTAGTAAATACCGTATAATATAATTTTTTGGTTAGGTCTAGTTTGAGTTCAGGTAAAAAGACACATTTACTCTTTTTTATCTGTCTCCTGCTGAGTGCTGCAGGCTTCTTTTATTTGCATATCAACTTAAGTCCTTGCTGAGGTCTGGAAAACTGAAAAGACTGGAATTCGTAGCAGAAACCTCAGGCATAAGGCATTTTAGCTATAAGTCATAATTTCCAGGTTTGGATGTTGAAAATTTTGATGCAAGTTTAAGATGTAATTCTCAAAATTTTATATCTTTAGATTTTTCTACACTAGAAAAACTTGCTCACACAAAACTGAAAATAGGATCATTTTTTGATAATATTAAAGCCACCATCAGAAGAAGTTTCTATAGGATCGTTAAGCCCCTTTCTTTGTTATGAAGTTTCTAATAGTATTAAGTTACATTAAATTGGCTGAAAATTTTTTAAAAAGAACCACACACTACCATGTGTATCCGAAATTAAGCTTTAAAAATTTCCAAGACTGTTGCTAATTAATGTCATTTCAATAAGCCAGACCAACGTTTTAATTTAGTACCATTTTTTAAAATCTTACACACTGATGGGAATAGATACCATATCATAATTTATTATCTCTTCCCAAGTTAATGCACTGGTATATCTAGTGAAATTTTTTCAGGCTGCCTAGTTCAAAATTAAAACTCTTTAATTATTTTTTATCCTAAGTATTTAAGTTTCCTAGCATGAACTACCTGAAATCAAACTAAACAATTGTTTAAACCCAACTTTTAACTGTAACATAGTGCAATGCTTTAGAAACCCATTTAGATACGAGATGGTTAAAATAAAAAAAAAATCATTTTTAGATACACATTCACCCTAGATCATCCCCAAGAAACAATCTATAATATCAACATATTAATGCATTCATTGTCCCTTTTGTTAAGTAAACAGAGGTGGAGAAATCCTTAAAGTGCACGTAAGGAATAAGGGAGTTCCCCACAGCAAAATGGCTCTGTCAGCTGCTGGGAGTCCCTTAGCCTCACCATTTACTTACAGGATTAGTTCCTCTGGTTTGCTTTGACCCCAGGCACGAGGCATATTCTATGTCTCCCAACTTTGCAGTAGTCAGCTCCCAAAAATTTCATCCTCTGCTTGCAGTTGTTTTGAGTGCTAGGCTTCCCCAAGAGGGCAGAGTGGGGTTTATTTAAAGTCCCCTCTGGGGTGTCAAAATTTATGACTGAAGGCTTGGTTCCCATCCCAAAGCCAATTAATGCCAATTTAATAATGAGGACAGGGTTTTGAGAAAAGTTTAAGCGAGATATCAAAGTTCTTTGACCCCAGACATTTCCCTCTGCAGTGGGCATGCTCAAGCCAACTACGGGAAGAAAAAAATCACTGCTTCCGTAATCTTGCTTAACAAAGGGGAGTAAAGTTTATCAAAGTTCTTTAAAACACAGCTAAGAGAGGTGCAAAAGGTGAGAACAGAAAAACTGGCGGTTCTATTGACTTTTGGTCCCTCACAGGAGAAGCATTAGTTTAAAATTTAGCTAAAGTAACTTCCACATATGTAAGGCAGGTTGGAACTCGGGACTCTGCATCGGTCCAAACAATGCCATCACATTTAACAGAAACTCAGATAAAAAGACACACAAAGACCATCATGCAGCTCCCGTTTGTTCACAACCCCAAGATCTACAATCTTGTGACTCAGGGAGAATGGAGGGAAGAGGGGAAGGAGTAGAAGGTTTGAGTGATAGGATCCTGGGTGACGGTGTCGGATTGGAGGCAGGGACCAGGAAAGGCTTCAAGGACAGAGGCATGGAATGGCTTTGTCCCATAATGAGAGTTTCTCAAACAGAGACAAGGACAATACAAACGTGACACAAACATGTACACACAGGTAACATTTAACACGAGTTCAGAAGTAAAGATTAGAACCTAGTAACTGGCAAAACCTGATGGGTTAGACCACAAAGACAGACAGTGAATTCAACCTGAGAGAAAAAAGTAGCCAGCAAGATATGATGGGTTGGCAGCAGAGTCACCTAATGTGGGCTCATCCGTCCCTCCTCACCCAATGAGGGCACATCCATCACTCCCTGAGTCCTCCAAGGCATCCCTTGCGAGGACGTGGTCTGTGGCTTTAGGACACGTTTGTCCACCACTGACAGGGGGAACTTACGTTCTCCGCTGGCAGCCACTCTGCCAACCCAAACCAAAAACGGAAAAACGGAACCTGAACAAAAAGCTCTGAGCGATCGCAAGGAAAAATGGAAAGAAGCGCCTTACTTACCCCCAGAGGGGTCTGTTGGGGTGTCCTTGTCCTATGCTGCGTGATTCCCGGCCAACGCACCAAATGTAAGGATCCGGTGAACGTCGGAGGAAGAGACCACCAAGAGACCACAGCTCATGCAACAGAAAAAGGCGTTCATTGAGGATCCAATCCAGCATGCTGGGGCTACGTGCTCACTCAAGAAGGGAGAGCAGCCCAGATCCCCGAGCAGGGGTTGAGCAGTGCTTAAGTACACTTTTTGGGGAGGGCGGGACTTTACATATATCACAGTCTCCTTTAAGAAATCAACATACACCGCAGAAAAATCAAACAACAATTCCTAAACATGATTAGTTCACTCATTGGCAGGAACAGGTGAGGCAGGAGTGATAGGTCAGTTCTAAAGCGAGGTACACATTCAAACAGATTGCTTTAGGCCTTGCAATGCCTATGTGCCAGGCCACACAGGGTCCTAGGTTATTAAATAACCAGGCGGTCAGGGGGAATATTTACTGGGCAGTCGGGAATTGTACTACAAGCTACAGGAATTTCAGGTTTTGTATGTAGCATAGGAACTTAACAATACCTGGTCCTTTACATTTTAACTCAGGCCTTGCAGCTTAGAAACTTTACAAAACCCAGTCTTTTACACTTCAACTTTTACACTTTAATTTCAATTTATTTTACCCTTTCAGATCACTCCTGGTGGACAAGCAGGGTGTCCAAGCCACCCTGAATTTAGGCAAATGAGTGGCAAGGGAGCTTATTTGGGACACTGTCTTGGGCTGTGCCCCTCATGGAAACCTCCAGCCAGATGTTATGATGAGTGCCTTTATAGAAGAAGAGGAGGGCCATGTGAGAGTGTTTTGGTATTAATTGTGGTCATTTGTGTGACGGTTGGAAGAGATGAGTGGGTCCACCTGGGCTTGAATTCTTGTGGGATTCCCCTTAGAGACTGACTTCTGGAACTGAACTCAGAGAAGTATTGCCATGAATGTGGTGATATTTTAGGAGGCCAAGCATGAGAGTCGCCCTTGGAAACTAAGATCAAGGACGAGGGTGGATTTCCACAGAGCACTGAGAATTTCAGCCAAGATATCCCATGATTTTATTCTTAAAGACTTGGTAGCCATAGTTGAGAGTCAAAACACACATGGACCTCACATTGTAGACCTCAATGGGCCTGGCTATATCTAACCTTTTGGTCACTCTTTGGGAAGCCTTGCCTATGAGAGTTCTCCAGAGTTTCATTCAAATGAGCTTCCTCAACATTTAATGGTTCTTGAAACCCACAGTGCATACAAACACAATAGAAATACAAGCAGTTCAGAAGAGGCATGGTGTATAGTTGGACTTTCCTTTTGCATTATGTAGGGTAGGTGTTATAAATCTAGTTAATTTTTAATTGAAATAGTTCTCCTTGTGTTTTTTAAGTTAATAAATATGTGAATTCCTCTATCCCTTTCTCTGTAGCCTATTCATCACATGTATTTTTATATAAACATATAGAATCCTACCTGGTATCACATATACATTCTTGTGAGGTGGTTGACATGGCAGATACAAATTATGACAAGAGATCACTCCTCCTAAATGCTATTGGATCTTAAAATTCAACCTAAGGGTAACCTTTCTAGTTTAACAACATTATTCATAAATCCATGTTCAGTAAAATTAATATTTTTGGATCTGTGGACGATATATATTTCATCATGAATTTCAATTGGCATATATATTGCCACTTTATAATGTCTGTGTGTGTTTTGCTCTTTGCTTAATTGCTTTGGAAAGGGATGTGTCTGAATCACCCTCTTGGCCCTGTGTGAGGCTGTGGCTTAGATTTTCAGCACATGATGGATCTAAAGAAAGATCCCATGGGTGCATCCAAAACCAAAATGGCCAAAAGAGCAGTTATTGTGGATGAAGACTCTCACCTTCTTCTCTAAGATTCCTGACATCCATCAAGTGAAAATAGGGATCCTTTGGGTCAAATGAGTTCTTTAAAGCCCTGCAGAGTTTAGCCCATAGGTGCTTGGGTTTTCTCATGAATCCAGTTTACATAAAGATTCTAAACCCCACAGTCAGTAGGCATCAAATTGGAGAAGCCAAGGAGTATTAACGGCAGGTGTATTTGATCACTCCTGGTTCACAGTCAGGATTTCCAGGCCACACTGACTTTAGGCAAATGAGGGGCAAGAAAGGTTATTTTGGACACTGTCTTGTGCTGTGCCCCTCATGGAAACCTCCATCCAGATGTTATGATGAGTGTCTACATGAAATAAGATAAGGGGCATGTGGGAGCATTTTGTTTTGAATTGTGGTAATTTGTTTGGTGCTTGGAACAGATGACTGGGTCCACCTGGGCTTGAACTCTGGTATGATTCCCCTGAGAGACTGAATTCTGGAAGTGACATAAGTGAAGTATTGTCATGAATTGTGTTTGGATTTTACTAGGCCATGCAACCAACATCTCAGGTATTAATTTTGGTGCAGGGAGATCTAGGTGCAGGGTGGCTTTGCCCACAGCACTGGGAATCTCAGCCTGGATATCACATGATTTTATTCTGAAATTCTTTAAGCCACACTTGAGAGTCAAAACACATATGGACCTCACATTGTATACCTCAATGGGCCTGACTTCATGTTACCTTTTGGCCACTCTTTGGGAAGCCTTGCCTGTGAGTGTTCTCAAGATCTTTCATTGATATGAGCTTCTTCAACATTTAATGGTTCCTGAATGAATTGAAACCCACAGAGCCTCCAACTTTATCCTCGAAAAATGGCTTGATAAATACCATGAAATTTTTGAAATTCCCATCACCAGGTGGCACTGGAAAACTTTTGGATGTCCTGTTGCTGATCATGAGTGTATCAGACAGTGCCTTGACTGACTGGGTTTCATGAAAATTGTGTAGAACAGTGATGCCAGTAAGTTGGAGCCTGTTCATTAGTGGGCCTAGAGCAGTGGTGTGAAGGTGTGTGAAAAAACATGTGTGTTGGGGCATGTGGATCTGCCATTGGCTTCCAATTGCCTTGTGATTGACAGGGTACAGCCAGCAGACCCTTATATGTAAAGGCATCTTGTTATATGGATAGGTTTCTGGGAAATGTTCAGAATCAGGTTGCTATGGACAAAGGGGCAACCTATGTGGGACAGAATCCTGGTTGGTGCATTCTCATGCAGACCGTGTCCCTCCACACGTGACAGAACTCCCTCCAGCACTGTGTCCCAGTTGAACTCCTTGTATTTCATGAAGCAAATACCAAACTCCCAGTGCACCAGCAAGAAGCACCACGAAAATTGGAGGATGACCAAATGGCTTCACAGTCAACCCGGGGAGACACTTACACCCCAGTGGCCATATTTTAACTACAAAAAGAGTATTCAGCACTGCTGCCTCATTTTCATTGGAAAATTAGAAACAATGTCCTTCAGGTCACATATTTGCACACCCAGATTTGATGGTCACACAACAAAGGAAGCTAAAGCTCCTGACAACAACATGTATTTTAAGAGCCCAACCTCAGAGAGTTTCTCAAGAAGTCTTTACACAAGCAGAGCTCAATGTTTGTGGAGTGTTTACCCTGTCCCTTACTATTGGAAACTCCTCTACCACCTACAAGTTTGTGAACTCCTGAGCATTTTTTATTCCTGATATGTATTTACAGATTTTCTAACTTTTCTCCTTTATTGTATCTTACTTGGAACTAAGGTAATGCCAAGGCAATCTTCTGGATGAGAGTGTGAACATTTTTGTGTAGCACATATTTGCATACCCTTTAGAGTCATTTTCCAATTTTCCATTCGAAATACTGAATCCCTGACACTAACGCATACCCTAATAAACTCTGACTACTACTCCTAATATGATGGAGAAAAATAACACAAACAGAATAGGAATACTAGCAGTTCAGAGGAATCATGGTGTATAGTTGGACTTGTTTTTTGCATGATTAATTGTAGGTGTTATAAATCCAGTCAATTTTTAATTGAAATAGTTCTCCATGTGTTTTTAATGTTAACAAATATGTGAATTCCTCTCTCCCTTTCTCTGTAGCCTATTCAGCACATGTATTTTTAAATGCACATATAGAACACTACCTGGTATCACACCTACATTCTTGTGAGGAGGCTAATTTGGCAAATACAATTTGTGAGAAATGATCACTCCTGTTAAACTCTGTTGGAACTGAAAATTTAACCTAGGGGTGTGTTTCCTAGAAGAACAACATTATACATAAATCCATGTTCTAAAAGAAATAATTTTGCATCTGTGGAAGATATATATTTCATGATAAATTTCGATTGCTAATTTATTGTCTGTGTGTGTTTTTTTTGTATATATATATACACACTCTCCAGATTTTTCAAAATATGAAATATTTGTGTCTTATATACACTCACTAAATTCATTCATGTTCATGTATATGGATTTATAATCAACTTTTCACAAGATCATTCTCAGAAATATTCATCCACCTGAAATACATATTGTTTGCAGTACTAAAAACTAACTTCAGTTAATGTTGCATACAAATACTAATACTTCTACAGTAACTGACCCAGTTTAACATCAATGCAAGTACATTCCTATGTGACATGATGTGTATTTTGAAATTTATTTTAATTCAACACTGGTACATTACTATTTCTTCAATTTATGCACATCATAGGATACATATTTCATCCACAAGTTAGCAAACTTATAGGCATTTGTTTCACTTTCAATCACTTCCTGCTTCAGAACACATGGATTCTTCCAGGTTTCTTGACTGGTCTTACATTATTTTTGATTTCCTTTATCACTTTTGAAGCAAAACTGACACTCACTTTATGATAAACCATAACTATAATATCACCATTAGATGTATAACTGGTTGGAAGGAATGATTTCATATCAATATAGTATTTCTTATATATATTCTGATATCAGTTTAATCCATTATTTAAAGTGGAACCAGTTATATTATTTATTCACTATATGGTCTATTCATGCATTATCTCTATATTCATAGACACAGGGTACACCTCTTAGTATGCCCAATACTAATTTATTCTTCTTCTAAATATTGCTCCCAGAAATGGTGGAAGAAATACTCATGTCACCTGATCTACATATGCATGTTACCACAGTAATATTCTGGACACAAAATGCAAAAGTCACATGTATGATTGTACCAAAGCCTAAATGGAAACTGAAGATGGATTACTAAAAACATCCATATCCAGGTTGCCTAATGCTCTCAAATGTCAATCCTATTGGTGACCACATTTTTGTTTCTTCCTAAGATTATATATTCAACCTCAAAACTGTTGGAAATGTCTAGTTTTTTCACTCACTTTATACTTTGCCTGATTTCCTAATGTCTCTATTGATATCTACTTTCCTACATATTTTTCCCAGTTCAACATTGTGACTGACCCTTCACATGTGATGACATTGACATTCACTCTCTAACCAAAACCCTATTGCTAATGAACTTTGGTCCAAATCCTATACTCTATCTTCTTCCGAAACATACTGACTATCTTCCTGATCCTATCGACTATCCCTTTTTGAGTGGATGTACTCTACTACATTCAATCATCCGAGGTACAAGGTCCTATGCCATTGTATATCGATTTTTCTGAAATATGTATGCAGAACGTAATTCAAAGCTACGTGTCCCAATCTATTGCCCAATGCACTTCTGAGCTTCAAATCTTACCTAGATTTCTGTTTCCATACTTATATTTAACCACTATATTTCTATATATTGCAGGTTCCCAATACCATTATTCATCCCACAGAATGATTCCTAACCCAAATCGAACCTGTTATTAACCCTAACCATACACTGTTGCCTCAATCTAACATTACAAAAGAGCAGGGACAGGGCTATTCTTTCAATAAGGGATGTAGGTGATCTTCCAACTGCTGAGAACCTCAAAGTTCGATGTAGAAATTATCCCTGGAGAAGATGTAGGCAGCTATGAAGGACCTGAATGAGCAAAAGCCATCTTCCATGGCAAACAACCTGCACAGGACGAAGGGATGTGTATGCATCAGACTCTCTCTTCTTAATGTAGAGAAGATGGACCTAACCAGGCCTTCGTGGAGAGCTGTTCCATGGTGTCTATTTTGATATACCATTCTAACTAGTCAAATTGTCACAGGAAGTAGGGGCACCCTCCAACTCATGGGACCATTGTAAGCAATTGTTAGGACAAAGTTGTTGCCAAGGCAGTGGCCTCATTCAGTTCCAAAGAAAGTGGCATACCTCATTTTCTTGGTGATGGAACTCTCTGAAATTGGGATGCAAGAAGCCAGGCACCAAGAGCCAGTCCCAGTCCCAGTCCCAGTGGGCTCATTTGTTTGGATTTACCAAGTACAGAGTCAGACCTTCTTGGTACCTACTGATGTGAGGATGGCCAAATGCCAGTAGAGCTCTGAAGAGGGGCCTTTCTTGAGACAGCAGGTTGTGGCTAACCACTGGCTCCTCCCAGAATAACAGAGTTGGCCAAGGAGACAAGATCTGAGACCAGACAGGCCATTTCGAGTGGAACATAGTATGGCCCACCAGTCAGAGGACACTCCAGATAGTTAAAGACCTATTTTTGGGAAGGAGGTGCCTTTTTGGTTGTGGGTGTGAGTTTGTGGTTTTGTTTCATGTTCTGAGAATAGGTAGGAAAGGTGGTTGGTTTGGTTTGGAGTCGACTTTTTCTAGTAAGTCTTTAGACAAGGCGAGTGTTTCTATGTCTGTGTAGCCACTGTGTCCGTGGTTTTAGACATTAGAAACGAGAATGCATCAATGGAGGTGTCCTGTCTAGTAGAAAGATTCACAGCATTCATCCTGCACAATTGATTAATGGACTGTTGCTTGCCTTATGAATGGGAAACACCTACTAACTTCCTAAGTTGCTGTTTTCTTCCTGAATTCTGGCCACTCTCCAGAATAGTATCATGGTTTATTGTTCAAGATATGTACCACCTCCAAACTCTGTGACATGGCCATGTCCTTGATAGCTGAAGGGAATGGGAACATCTCAGAAAACTCAGATACCAGTGTGACCAGTAAAGTCTCAGTGGAGAAACCCTGCTTGGCTCCATTTGCTTATCTATGTTTCTGTTGCCTTGAATGTCAGGAAGGTCTTTGCCTGAGGCCACCCCTTTGTGAAGCCTGAAGAAATAGTTTTAAATGGAAATGAATGGGCATCACCTGTGGCTCTTTGCTTAATTGCTCTGGAAAGGGATGTGTCTTAATCAGACACTAGGCCCTGTTTGAGGCTGTGGCTAAAATTCTCAGCTCCTGATAGATCTAAAGAAGATCCCATGTGTGCATCCAAACCAAAATGGCAAAAAATCTGTCATTGTGGATGAAGTCTCTTGCCTTCTTCTGTTTGGTTCCTGACCTCCATCAAGTGAGAATAGGGATCCTTTGGATCAAATGAGTTCTTCAAATTCCTGCGGAACTGCTTGGGTTGTCTCATGATGCCAAATCACATAAAGAATCTATACCTGACAGTCAGTAGGCCTCAAATTGGAGAAGCAGAGCAGTATTTATGGCAGGCCTATTTGATCACTCCTGGTTCATAAGAAGGGTGAACAGGCCACCCTTACTTTGGACATATCAGGGGCAAGGGTGCATTATTTGGACACTGTCTTGGGCTGCGCCACTCTTGGAAACCTGCAGCCAGAGTTAATGATGAGTGTTTATATGGTTAAAGATAAGGGCAATGTGGGAATGTTTTGGTTTTAAATGTGGTCATTTTTGTGGCGTTTGGAATAGATGACTGGGTCCACATGGGCTTGAACTCTGGTGTGATTCCCCTTAGAAACTGAGTTCTGAAACTGACCTCAGAGAAGTATTGCCATGAGTTGTGTTGGGATTGTAGGAGGCCATGCATAAGAGTCGCCCTTGAAACCTGAGATCTAGGCCCAGGAAAGCTTTCAACAGAGCACTGAGAATCTCAGCAAGGATATCACATGATTTTATTCTGAAAAACTTGGCAGCCACAGTTAAGAGTCAAAACACACAAGGACCTCACATTATAGACCTTAAAGGGCCTGGCTTCATGTGACCTTTTGGGCACACTCTGAGAAGCCTTGCCTGTGAGAGTTCCTCAGAGCTTTCATCGAAATGAGCTTCCTCACCATTTAATGGTTCTGGGATGAATGGAAACCCCAAAGTGCCTTCAACTTCATTCTTGAAAAATGGATAGATAAATATCAAAAAATTTGTGAAATTCCCAATGACCAGGTGGCACTGGATAACCATTGGATGTCCCATTGCTGATCATGAGTGTACCAGACAGTGCCTTGATTTACTGGGTTTCTTGAAAATGGTGTAGAACAGAGATGCCAGTAAGTTAGAGCGTGCTGAGTAGTGGGCCTAGAGCAGTGGTGTGCAGGTGTGTGATAATACATCTGTGGTGTGGCCATGTGGATATTACATTGGCTTCCAAATTGCTTGTGACTGACTTCGTGCAGCCATCAGACCATTATATGAAATGGCATCTTGTAATATGGAGAGGTTTCAGGGCAATGTTCAGAATCAGGTTGGTATGGTCAAGGGGGCAAGCAATGTGGGATAGAAGCCAAGTTGGGGCATTCTCCTGCAGACCCTGACCCACCACATGTTACAGGACTCCCTCCAGCACTGTTTCCCAGTTGAATTCCTTGTATGTCGTGAAGCAAATACAAAACACCCAGTGCAGCAGCAAGAAACACCAGGAAAAGTGGAGGATGACCAAATGGCTTCAAAGTCCACATGGGGAGACACTTAGCCCCCAGTGACCACAGTTTAGCTACAAAGAGTGAATTCAGCACTGCAGCCTCATGTTCATTGGAAAATAAGAAACCATGTCCTCCAGGTCACATAGATGCAGACCAAACTTTGATGGTCTCACTACAAAGGAAGTTAAGCTCCTGACAATAACATATATTTCAACTACCCAAACTCAGAGGCAGTTTCTCAAGAAGTCTTTAGGCCAGCATAGCTCCATGTTTGTGGAGGGTTTACACTGTCCTTTACTTTTGGAAACTGTTCTACCACCTCCATAGTTGTGTAATGCTGAGCATTTTCCAGTCCAGATATGTATTCACATATTTTCTAACTCTTCTCCTCTAATTGTGTCATACTATGGGCGAAGATAATTTCAAGGCATTCTTCTGGATGAGAGTGGGAATATTTTTTGTAGCACATATTTTCATGCTTATTAGATTCATTTTCCTATTTTCTACTTGAAATACTGAATCCCTGACACTAACCCATAACCTACTATACTCTGACTACTAATCCTAATATGATGGAGAAAAATAACTCAAACAGAATAGAAATACAAGCATATCAGAGGAGGCATAGTGTATAGTTGGACACGGCTTTTGCATGACAAAGTGTTGGTGTTATAAATCTAGTCAATTTGTAATTGATATAGTTCTCCATGTGTTTTTAAAGTTAACAAATATGTGAATTCCTCTCTCCCATTCTATGTAGCCTATTCAGCACATCTATTTTTATATGCATATATAGAATCCTACCTGGTATCACACGTACATTCTTGTCAGGTGTCTGACTTGGCAGATACAAATTGTGAGAAGTGATCACTCCTCCTAAACACTGTGGGATCTGAAAATTCATCCTCTGTGTGAGCTTCCTAGTTGAACAATATTATACATAATTCCATGTTCAGGAAAATGAATATTTTTCGATCTGTGGATGATATATATTTCATGATGAATTTCGATTGGCATATATACTACTACTTTTTAATGTGTGTGTGTGTGTGTGTGTGTATACACACTCCAGATGTTTTAAAATATTAAATATATGTGTCTTATTATACACTCCTTAATTTCATTCTAGTTCATGTATGAGGATTTATAGTCAACATTTCACAAGATTATTCTCGGAAATATTCAACCACCTGAAATACTATTTGTTTCCTATTACTGAAAATTAACTTCAGTGAATCATGAATACAAATCCTAATATTTCTACAATAATTGACCCAGTTTCTCATTAATGCAAGTAGATTGCTATGGGACATGATGTGTATTTTTATGTTCATTCTTATTCACCACTGGTATTTTACTATTTCTTCAGTTTATGCACATTATAAGATATATATTTCATCCACAAGTTACAAAATTATAGGCATTTGTTTCACTTTCAATCATTTTCTGCTTCGAAACACATGTATTCCTCCATGTTTCTTGACTGGTCTTCTCATGAGACTTCTTTCCAAATACATTATTTTCGATTTCCATAATCACTTTTGAAGCAAAACTCGCACACCCTTCATGATAATCCATAACCCCAATATTACCATTAGATGTATAACTGGTTGGAATGAATGATTTTGTATCAATATAATATTTCTTATATATTTTCAGATATCAATTCAATCCATGATTTAAAGTGAAACCAGTTATATTATTTATTCACTGTACAGTCTATTCATGCTTTTTCTTTATATTCATAGACACAGGGTACACCTCTTTGTAAACCCAATACTAATTTATACGTCTTCAAATTATTGGTCTCAGAAATGATGGAAGAAATACTCATGTCACCTTATCTACATATACATTTTATCACAGTAATATTTGGACACAAAAAGAAAAGGTCACACTTATGTTTGTACCAAAGCCTAAATGTAAAGTGAATATGGATTACTAAAAACATCCATGTCCAAGTTGCCTAATGCTCTCAAAAATCAATCCTATTTGTGACAATATATTTGTTTCTTCCTAAGATTATATATTCAAATTCAACCCTGTTGAAAACATCTAATCCTTTCTCTCACTTTATACTTTTCCTGATATCATAATGTCTCTATTGATTGCTTTCCTACATATTTTCCCCAGTTCATCATTGTGACTGACTCTTCACATGTGCTGACATTTCCATTCACACTCTAATCGAAACCCTATTGCTAAGAAACTTTTGTTCCAAATCCTATAATCACTCTTCCTCCTAAACCTACTGACTATCTTCCTAATCCTACCTATTAACGCTTTCTGACTGGATGTTCTCTTCTACATTCAATAATCCAAGGTACAGGGTCTTATGCCATTGTATATCGATCTCTCTGAGACATCTCTGCAGAACATAATTCAATGCTAAGTATCACAATCCCTTGATCGCAATTCTAAGTATCACAATCCCTTGAAGCCCAATCCCCTTCTGGGCTTCAAATTTTACTTAGATTTCTGTTTTCCTACATACATTTCACCTCATTATTCTTGTACAATTATTCATCCAGCAGAATAATTTCTAACCCAAATCGAACATGTTATTAACCCTAACCATACACTGTTCCCTCAATCTAACTTTACAGAGGAGCAGGGACAAAGTTGGTCTTACAATATAGGAATGTAGGGGATCTTCCACCTGCTGAGAACCACAAAATTCCATGCAGAAATGATCACTGGAGAAGATGTAGGCAGCTATGAAGGACCTGAGAGAGCAAAAGTCATCTTCCCTGGCAAACAACATGGTCAGAATGAAGGGTTGTTTCTGAATCAGCCTTTCTCTTTTTAATGTAGAGAAGATGGACCAAACCAGGCCTGTGTGGAGAGCTGCTCCCGGGTGCCTATGGTTGATATAGCATTCTAACTTGTGAAAGTGTCACAGGAAGTAGGGGCAGCCTCTTTCTCATGGTAGCCTTGGAAGCAACTGTTAGGACAAAGAGGTTGCCAAGGCAGTGATCTGATTCAGTTCCTGAAGGAAGTTACCTCACATCACTTCTTTGGTGTTGGAACTCTCTGAACTTGGGATCCAGGAAGACAGGAACCCATAGCCAGTCCAGTCCCAGTCCCAGTGGTCTCCTTGTTTGGATTTACCAAGGACACAGACATTCATTTTTGGTACCTACTGATGTGAGGATGTCCAAAACGCAGGAAAGCTCTGAATAGGGTTTTTCCTGAGAAAGCAGGTAGTGGCACACTGCTGGCTCCTGACAAATTCACAGAGTTGCACAAGGAAAGCAGGTCTGAGACAGGAAGGCCATTTATTTGGAACATACTATGGCCCACGAGTCAGTGGAAACTCCAGATAGTCACAGACCTACTTGGGGGAAGGAGGTGTCTTTGTGGGTGTGGGTGGGGATTTGTGAATTTGTCTCATGTTCTGAGAATAGGTAGGAATGGCGGTTTGTTTGTTTTGGCGGGACCTGTTTGTAGTAAGTCGTTTGACAAGGCATGTGTTTGGATATCAGTGTATCCCACTGTGCCCCTGGTTGTAGACATTAGAAAAGAAAATGCATCAATGGATGAGTCCTGTCTAGTTGAAATCTTCTCAGCATTCATCCTGCCCGATTTATGAATGGACTGTGGCTTGTCTTATAGATGGGCAACACCTACTATCTTCCTAAGTTCCTGTTTTCTTCCTGAATTGTGGGCACTCTCCAGAATAGACTGATGGTTTTGTGTCCAAAATATGTACCACCTCCAAGCTCTGTGACATGGCCATGTACTACATAGCTGAAGGGAATGGTGAGCATCTCAGAAAACTCAGATATCAGTGTGATCAGGAAAGTCTCAGTGGAGAAACCCTGCTTTGGGAATTTTGCTTACCTATTGTTCTGTTGCACTGAATGTCAGGAACATCTTTGCCTCAGGCCACCTCTTTGTGAAGCATGAAGAAAACAGTTTTCAAATGGAAATAAATGGGCATCACCTGTGGCTCTTTGCTTAATTGCTTTGGAATGGGATGTGTCTGATTCAGGCTCTTGGCCCCCTGTGAGGCTGTGGCCTAGATTCTCAGAACCTGAGGGATCTAAAGAAAGATCTCTTGTGTATCCAAAACCAAAATGGCCAAAAGAGCAGTCATTGTGGATGAAGTCTCTCGAATTCTTCTAAGGATCCTGACCTCCATCAAGTGAGAATCAAGATCTTTTTGGTCAAATGAGTTTTTCAAAGCCCTGAAGAGGCTAGCCCAGAGGTGCTTGGTTTTTCTCATGACTCCATTTAACATTAAGAATCTAAACCGAAGAGTCAGTAGGCCTAAAATTGGAAAATCGAAGCAGTATTAACAGCAAGCCTTTTTGATCACTCATGGTTCACCGGAAGGGTGTCCAGGCCACCATGACTTTAGGCAAATGAGGGGCAAGGGAGCTTATTTTGGATACTGTCTTAGGCTGCGCAACTCATGAAAACCACCAGCCAGTGGTTATGATGTGTGTCTATATGGAAGAAGATGAGGGCCATGTGGGAGTGTTTTGGTTTTAATTGTGGTCATTTGTGTGGCGTTTGGAAGAGATGACTGGGTCCACCTGGGATTGAACTCAGGTGTGATTTACCTTAGAGACTGAGTTCTGGAACTGACCTCAGAGAAGTATTGCCATGAATTGTGTTGGGATTTTAGCAGGCCATGCATGAGAGTCACCCTTGGAAACTGAGATCTAAGCCCAGGGTTACTTTCCACAGAGCACTGAGAATCTCAGCAAGGATATCACATGATTTTATTTTGAAAGACTTGACAGCCATAGTTGAGAGTCAAAACACACATGGACCTCACATTGTAGACCTCAATGGGCCTGGCTTCATGTGACCTTGGGCCACTCTTTGGGAAGCCTTTCCTGTGAGAGTTCTCCAGAGCTTTCATCGAAATGAGCTTATTCAATATTTAATGGCTCCTGAATGAATTTAAACCCACAGTGCCTCCAACTTCATCCTTCAAATATGGCTAGATAACTACCACCAAATTTTGAAATTCCCATGACCAGGTGGCACTAGAGAACCTTTGGATGTCCTGTTGCTGATCATGAGTGTACCAGAAAATGCCTTCATTGACTGTATTTCATGAAAATGGTGTAGAACAGAGATGCCAGTAAGTTGGAGCCTGCTGAGTGGTGGGCCTAGAGCAGTTGTGTGCAGGTGTGTGACAATACATCTGTGGTGGGGTCATGTGGATCTTACATTGGCTTTCAAATGGCTTGTGACTGACATGGTGCAGCTAGCAGAACTTTGTATGTAAAGGCATCATGTTACATGGAGAGTTTTCAGGGCAATATTCAGAATCAAGTTCCTATGGTAAAGGGGGCAAGCAATGGGGGATAGAAGCCTGGTTGGTGCATTCTCCTGCAGACCTTGACACACCATACGTTACAGGACTCCCTCCAGCATTGTGTCCCAGTTTAACTCTTTGTATGTCATGAACCAAATACAAAACACCCACTGCAGCAGCAAGAAACACCACGAAAAGTGGAGCATGACCAAATGATTTCAAATTCCAGACGGGGAGACACTTATCCCCCAGTGGCCACAGTTTAGCTACAAAGAGTGAATTCAGCACTGCTGCCTCATGTTCATTGGACAATAAGAATTCATGTCCTCCAGGTCACAAAAATGCAGACCCAAGTTTGATGGTCTCACTACAAAGGAAGCTAAAGGTTCTGACAACAACATATATTTCAAGTACCCAACCTCATTGTCAGTATCTCCAGAAGTGTTTAGGCCAGCAGAGTTCCATGTTTGTGGAGTTTTACCCTGTCCCTAAGGTTTGGAAACGTCTTTTCCACCTCAAAGGTTGTGAACTACTGAGCATTTTCCATTCTACGTATGTATTCACAGATTTTCTAACTCTTCTCCTCTAATTGTTTCTTACATGGGGCGTGGTTATTTCAGGCCATTGTTCTGAATGAGAGTGGGAATTTTTTGTGTGTAGCACATATTTGCATACACATTGGATTCATTTTCCAATTTTCCATTCGAAATACTGAATCCCTGACACGAACCCATACCCTACTAGACTCTGACTACTAATTCTAATATGATGCAGAAAAGTAACACAAACAGAATTGAAATACAAGCAGTTCAGACGAGGCATGGTGTATAGTTGATCTTGCCTTTTTCATGATAAATGTTAGGTGTTATAAATCCAGTCTATTTTTAATTGAAATAGATCTCCATGTGTTTTTAAAGTTAACAAATATGTGAATTCCTGTCTCCCTTTGTCTGTAGCCTATTCAGCAATGTATTTTTATATGCACATATCAAATCCTACCTGGTGTCACACCTACATTCTTGTGAGGTGACTGACTTGGGAGATACAATTTGTGAGAAGACATCACTCCTCCTAAACGCTGTTGGAACTGAAAATTCAAATAATGGGTGAGCTTCCTAGTAGAACAACATTATACATAAATCCCTGTTAAGAAAATTGAATATTTTTGGATCTGTGATTGATGTGTATTTCATGGTGAATTTCGATTTGCATATATGTTGCTACATTTTAATATCTGTGTGTGTGTGTGTGTGTATACACACACACACCCACACACTCTCCAGATTTTTCAAAATATGAAATATATGTATCTTATTTACACTCCCTAAATTCATTTATGTTCAAGTATATGGATTTAAAATCAACTTTTCACAAGATTTTTCGCAGAAATATTTATCCACCTGAAATACATATTTGTTTCCTAGTACTGAAAACTAACTTCAGTGAATGGTACATACAAATCCTGTTGATAGCCACAGCCAAGGTTCTCCAGTAAGGACCATATGTAGTTTTGAACAACCAAAGGCAGGCATGGTCCCTAAGCCACATGCTTGTTGTTTAAACAGAGAGGGGGAGATGTTGAGAGCCACAGCCAAAGGGGCCCCAGGAAACCTCCAACTGCCAGCAAACTTCCAGCTGCCGGCTGATGATTGGCTCACAGCAGCCCCAGCAACATCTAGCTCATTGGCTCCTCTGTGGTGATGCTCACTGCAGATGCTCATTGAGCTGTTTCCCCGCCCATTCAGACTGCCAGTGGATGATTGGCTCACAGAGGCCCCAGCAACATCTAGCTGATTGGCTCCTCTGTGGTGATGCTCAATGGGATGTTTCCTTGCCCTTTCAGACAACGGAGCTGCTCATTGGTGGACTTTTTTGGCTCCGCCCATGTGACCCAGCCAATCGGCCTCAAAAGGAGGAGGCTTGTGGTTGAGGGAGAGGCTTGTGGGAAGACTGTGGTGGCAGTTGGGCTCTGAGGGTTTTTCCTGAGAAGCTGTTTTGTTTGGTTTGTGTGGTTCTAAAAATAAAGTTCGTTTCTTTTGACAGTTGGCTCCTGAATTGTGCCCAGCCAGACTGATGATAATCATGTAAAATGTTGATTTTAAATCCACATACATGAACTTGAATGAATTTAGGGAGTGTATAATAAGACACATTTATTTCATATTTTGGAAAATCTCGTGAATATATATATATATATATATATATATATATAAATATATATATATATATACATACATATATATAAATATATATATATATATACATATATATACATATATATACATATACACACACACACAACAATAAAATGTAGCAATATATATGCCAATCAAAATTTATCATGAAATATATATCATCCACATATCTAAAAATATTCATTTTACTGAACATGGATTTATGTATGATGTTGTTCACTAGGAAGCTCACCCATAGGTTGAATTTTCAGTTCCATCAGTATTTAGGGGAAGTTATCTATTCTCATAATTTGTATATTCCAAAGTCAGTGAGCTCACAAGAATGTACGTGTGTTACCAGGTAGGAGTCTATATATGCATAAAAATATACATGTTCTAAAGAGGCTACAGAGAAAAGGAGACAGGAATTTACATATGTGTTAACTTTGAAAACTCATGGAGAAATTTTACAATGAAAAGTTGACTAGATTCATAACACATATCCTTGATAAAGGAGAAGGAAAATCCAAGTATACACCATGCCTCCTACAAAAGGCCTGTATTTCTATTCTGTTAGGTTTCTTTTTCTCCATCATTTTAGGATAAGTAGTCAGAGTCTAGTAGGGTATGGGTTAGTGTCGGGAATTCAGTATTTCAAATGGAAAATAGGATAATGTATCCAATGTGTATGCAAATATGTGCTCCGCAATAATCTTCCCACTCTCACCTAGAACAATGCCTTGACATTACCTTTGCCCCAAGTGAGACACAATTAGAGGAGAAGAGTAAGAAAATCTGTGAATACATATCTGGAATGGAAAATTCTCAGGAGTTCTCAACCTGGGAGCAGGTAGAGGAGTTTCCAGAAGTAAGGAACTGGGTAAACACTCCACAACCATGGAGGTCTGCTGGAAAAAAGACTTCTGGAGAAACTGCCTCTGAGGTGTGGCACTTGAAATATATGTTGTTGTCAGTAGCTTTGTCTTCATTTGTAGTGAAACCATCAAAGCTGGGTCTGAATCTATGTGACCTGGAGAACATGGTTTCTTATTTTCCAATGAACCTGAGGCAGCAGTGCTGATTTTTCTCTTTGTAGGTAAACAGAGGCCACTGTGCCAAAGTGTCTAACTGTGTGGACGATGAAGCCATTTAGTCATCCTTCAATTTTCATGGTGTTTCTTGGTGCTGAACTGGGAGTTTGGTATTTGCTTCAAGAAATACAAGGAGTTCAACTGGGACATAGTGTTGGAGGGAGTTCTGTGACATGTGGTGGGTCAGAGTCTCCAGGAGAACGCACCAATCCGGCTTCTATCCCACATAGCTTGCCCCCTTGACCATAGCAACCTGATTCTGAAGATTGCCCTGAAACCTCTCCATATAACAAGATGCCTTTGCATATAAGGGTCTGCTGGGTGCACCATGTCAGCTAAAAGCCATTTGGAAATCAATGGCAGATCCACATGGCACCACCATAAATATTTTATCACACACCTGCACACCACAGTTCTGGGCCAAATGCTCCGCAATCTCCATCTAACCGGCATCTCTGTTCTACACCACTTTCATTATACCCAATCAATCAAGGCACTGTCTGGTACACTAATGATGAGCAACAGAAAATCAAAGGTTCTCCAGTGCCACCTCATCATGCGAATTTCAAAAATTTCATGGTATTTATCTAGCCATTTTACAAGAATGAAGTTGGAGGCATTATTTGTTTCAATTCTTTCAGGAATTATTCAATGTTGAGGAAGCTCATTTCAAGGAATGTTCTGGAGAACTCTCACAGGCAAGGCTTTTCAAAGAGTGGCCAAATAGTCACATGAAGCCAGGCCAATTGAGGTCTACAATGTGAGGTCCATGTGTGTTTTGACTCTCAACTATGTCTGGCAAGTATTTCAAAATAATATCATATGATATTCTGTCTGAGATTCCCAGTGCTCTGTGGAAAGCCACCCCGGGCCTAGATCTCAGTTTCAACGGGCGACTCTCATGGGTGGCCGCCTAAAATCCCAACACAAATCATGGCAATACTTCTCTGAGGTAATTTCCAGAACTCAGTCTCTAAGGGGAATCACACCAGAGTTCAAGCCCTGGTGGACCCAGTCATCTCTTCCGACTGCCACATAAATGACCACAAGGAAA
This sequence comes from Callospermophilus lateralis, assembly GCF_048772815.1. Taxonomy (NCBI): domain Eukaryota; kingdom Metazoa; phylum Chordata; class Mammalia; order Rodentia; family Sciuridae; genus Callospermophilus; species Callospermophilus lateralis. The sequence continues at coordinate 34,664 of NW_027516748.1, forward strand.
ACCAAAAAACTCCCAAATGGCCCTCATCTTCTTCCATATAGACGCTCATCATAACCTCTGGCTTGACGTTTCCTTGAGGGGCACAGCCCAAGACAGTGTCCAAAATAATCTCCCTTTCCTCTCATTTGCCTAAAGTCAAGGTGGCCTGGAGACCCATTCTGTGAATCAGGAGTGATCAAATAACCCTGACTTTAGTACTGCTCTGCTTCTCTAATTTGAGGCCTACTGTCTGTGAAGTATAGATTCTTGATGTGAATTGGAGTAATGAAAAAACCCAATAACCCATCGGCTACCCTCTGCAGGGTTTTGAAGAACTCATTTGACCCAATAAATCCCTATTCTCATTTTATGGAGGTCAGGAACCTTACAGAGGAAGGTGAGAGACTTCATCCTCAATGAATGCTTTTTGGGCCATTTTGGTTTTTGATGTGCCTTCTGGAATGTTACATATGTTTTTTTTTTTTTTTTTTGGTTTTAGTGCCTTCTGGAATGTTACATATTTTTTTTCTTTAGACATTATTGCCAGAGTTCCTATCTTCATCCCAGTGCGGGTGAAATCAAAGATAATTCCAATCTACAGCTTCTGCAATAGCCATCCCTGTACTGCTTGCAGAACTTGCCTGGACACATGTGAACTCACCTAAATGCATTGTGAACTATCTGTTGGTGCAGCGACTTGTCGTAGTGTTGGGGTATATTTGCTGATGATGTCATCGGTGGTACAATTTTTCCAAAAGGAGCCGTCAATTGGCTTGGTGTATCTTCCTCCCTTCTGCGTGTCATGATCGTCCAGCTAAAATTTGGGGGGGCCAACAGAGGTGAGGCAAAGAACCTCACCCACCCCCGCTGGTACAAAGACCTCTCCACAGGTGTGGCTCTATACTGGACGGGTAGTCAGTGACGGGTAAGATCCAATTGCAATGTTACCAACTTAACGGGTAAAGACCATATGTACTATTGGACAACCTAAGGCAGGCACGGTCCCTAAGCCACATGCGTGTTGTTTAAACAGAGAGGGGAAGATGTTGAGAGCCACAGCCGAAGGGGCCCCAGCAAAATTCCTGCTGCCAGCAAACTTCCAGCTGCCGGCTGATGATTGGCTCACAGCGGCCCCAGCAACAACTAGCTGATTGGCTCCTCTGCGGTGATGCTCAATGGGCTGTTTCCCTGCCCTTTCAGACCACAAAACTGCTCATTGGGGGACTTTTTTTGACTTTGCCCACATGACCCAGCCAATCGGCCTCAAGAGCAGGAGGATTGTGGGAGGCGGAGAGAGGCTCATGTGGGAGGGAGAGGTTTTGGGAAGCCAGTGGTGGCAGTTGGGGCTCTGAAGGTTTTTCCTGAGAGGCTGTTTTGTTTGGCGTGTGTGGTTCTAAAAATAAAGTTCGTTTCTTTTGGCAAGTGGCTGCTGATTGTGCCCAGCAAGACTGCGGCATTATCCTAATATTTCTACAATAACTGACCCAGTTTAACATCAATGCAAGTAGATTCCTGTGGGAGAGGACATGATGTGTATTTTGACGTTCATTTTTATGTAACAGTGGTACATTACTATTTCTTCAGTTTATGCACATCATAGGATATATATTTGATCCACAAGTTCACAAATATATAGGCATTTGTTTCACTTTCAATCACTTTCTGCTTCAAAACACATGTATTCCTCCAGGTTTCTTGACTGGTCTTTTCATGAGACTTCTTTCCAAACACATTATTTCCAATTTCCATAATCACTTTTGAAGCAAAACTCACACATTCTTCATGAAAAACCATAATGCTGATATAACCATTAGATATATTACTGGTTGGAATGAAGGATTGTATATCAATGTAAGATTTTCTGTATATTTTCAGATATCAATTCAATCCATTATTTAAAGTTAGAACCAGTTATAATATTTATTTACAGTATGGTCTATTCATGCATTATTTCTATAATTATAGACACAGTGTACACCATTTTTACCTCCAAAAATAATTTATACGTCTTCAAAATATTGCTCCCAGAAATGGTGGAAGAAATACTCATGTCACCTGATCTACATATACATTTTACCACAGTAGTATTCTGCACACAGAAAGAAGAGGTCAAACTTATGTTTGTACCAAAGCCTAAATGAAAAGTGAGCATGGATTACGGAAAACATCCATGTCCATGTTGCCTAATGCTCTCAAAAGTTCATCCTATTGGTGACTACATGTTTGTTTCTTCCTAAGATTATATATTCAAACTCAAGCCTGTTGAAAATGTATAATTCTATCACTCACTTTATACTTTGCCTGATATCCTAATGTCAATTGATATCTGCATTCCTACTTTTTTCCCCAGTTCATCCTTTTGACAGACTCTCCACATGTGCTGACAATTACATTCACTCTATCCGAAACCCTACAGCTAAAGATCTTTTTATCCAAATCCTATACTCACTCTTCTTTCAAAACCTACCAACTATCTTACTAATCCTACAAATTATCCCTTTTTGACTGGATGTTCTCTTCAACATTCAATAAACCAAGGTACAAGTAATTATGCCATTGTATATCGATTTATCTGAGACATCTGTGCAGAATATAATTCAAAGCTAAGAATCCCAGCTAAGGGTCCAATGCAATTCTGGGCTTCAAATATTACCTAGATGTCTGTTTTCATACTTATAATTCACTTATATTCTTATAAATATCGCACGTTCCCAATACCATAATTCATCCCGCAGAATGATTCCTAACCCAAATGGAACATGTTATTAACCCTGACCATACACTGTTCTCTCAATCTAACTTTACTGAAGAGCAGGGACAGAGTTGGTCTTTCAATACAGAAATTAGGGGATCTTCCACTTGCTGAGAACCTCCAAGGTCATTAAAGAAATGATCCCAGGATTAAATGTAGGCAGCTATGAATGACGTCAGAGAGCAAAAGTCATCTTCCATGACAAACAACCTGGTTAGCATGAAGGGATGTGTCTGAATCAACATTTCTTTTCTTAATGTATAGAAGATGGACCAAACCACGCCTATCTGGAGAGCTTTTTTTGGGTGCCTATGGTTGATATACCATGCAAAATTGTGAAAGTTTCACTGGAAGTAGGGGCAGCCTCCAACTCATTGGACTCTTGGAAGCAACTGTTAGGACAAATTGGTTGCCAAGGCAGTAACCTGATTCAGTTCCTGAAGGAAGTGACCTACGTCACTTCCTTGGTGAAGGAATTCTCTGAACTTGGGATCCATGAAGACAGGCACCCAGAGCCAGTCCCAGTCCCAGTCCCAGTGGGCTCACTTGTTCGGTTTTACAAAGGACAGGGTCAGTCTTTCTTGGTACCTACCTATGTGAGGATAGCCAAAGGCCAGGAGAGCTCTGAAGAGGGACCTTTTCTGAGAGAGCAGGTAGTGGCTCACCGCTGGCTCCTGACAACTTCACAGAGTTGGCCAAGGAGACCAGATCTGAGTCAGGACAGGACATTTCGGGAGAACATTGTATGGCCCACCAGTCAGAGGACACTCTGGATACTCACAGACCTACTTGGGGGAAGGAGGTGCCTTTGTGGGAGTGGTTGTGGTTTTGTGGTTTTGTCACATGTTCTGAGAATAGGTAGAAAATGCGGTTTGTTTGGTTTGGATTGCACTGTTTCTAGTAAGTCGTTTGACATGTGAGTGTTTCTATGTCTGTGTATCCCACTGTGTCTGTGGTTGTAGACATTAGAAAAGAGAATGAATTAATGGATGTGTCCTGTCTAGTAGAAAGCTTCCTGGCATTCATCCTGCCCAATTGATGAATGGACCGCGGCTTGCCTTCTGGATGGGCAAAACCTACTATCTTCCTAAGATCCTGTTTTCTTCCTGAATTCTGGCCACTCTCCAGAATAGGCTCATGGTTTTGTGTCCAAGATATATACAACCTCCAAGCTCTGTGACATGACCATGTACTTGATAGCTAAAGTGAATGGGGAGCATCTCAGAAAACTCAGATATCAGTGTGACCAGGAAAGTCTCAGTGGAGAAACCCTGCTTTGGGTCTTTTGCTTACCTGTTTTTCTGTTGCCCTAAATGTCAGGAAGGTCTTTGCCTCTGGCCACCCCTTTGTGAAGCCTGAAGAAAACAGTTTTCAAATGAAAATGAATGGGCATCACCTGTTGCTCTTTGCTAAATTGCTTTGTAAAAGGATGTGTCTGAATCAGCCTCTTGGTTCTGTGTGAGGTTGTGGCTTAGATTCTCAGCACCTGATGCATCTAAAGATAGATTCCATGTGTGCACTCAAAACAGAAATGGCAAATGAGTCTCTTGCCTTCCTCTATTAGATTCCTGACCTTCATCAAGTAAGAATCAGGATCCTTTAGTTCAAATGAGTTCTTTGAACCCCTGCAGAAGTGCTTGGGTTTGCTGATGACTCCAAATCACATAAAGAATCTATACCTGACAGTCAGTAGGCCTCAAATTGGAAAAGCAGAACAGTATTAAATACATCCCTATTTGATCAGTTCTGGTTCACAGGAAGGGTGTGTAGGGCACCCTGACTTTCGGCAAATTAGGGGCAAGGGAGCTAATTTTGGACGGTGTCTTGGTCTGCGCCCCTCATGGAAACCTCCAGCGAGAGGTTATGATGAGTGTCTATATGGAAAAACATGAGGGCCATGTGGGAGTGTTTTGGTTTCAATTGTGGTCATTTGTGTGGCAGTTGGAAAAGATGACTGTGTCCACCTGGGTTTCAACTCTTGTGGGATTCCCCTTGGAGACTGAGTTCTGGAACTGACCTTAGAGAAGTATTGCCATGAATTGTGTTGGGATTTTCGGAGGCCACACATGAGAGTCACCCTTGGAAACTGAGATCTAGGCCCAGGGTGGCTTTCCACAGAGCACTGGGAATCTCAGCGAGGATATCACTTGATTATATTCTGAAAAACTTGGAAGCAATAGTTGAGAGTCAAAACACACATGGACCTCACATTGTAGACCTCAATGTGGCTGGCTTTATGTGACATTGGGCCACTCTTTCGGAGGACTTGCCTGTGAGAGTTTTCTAGAGCTTCCATTGAAATGAGCTTCCTCAACATTTAATGGTTCCTGAATGAATTGAAACCCACAGTACCTCCAACTTCATCCTTGAAAAATGGCTAGAAAATACCATGAAATTTTTGAAATTTCCATGACCAGCTGGCACTGGAAATCCATTTGATGTCCTGGTGCTTATCATGAGTATACAAGACAGTGTCTGGTTTGACTGAGTTTCATGATAATGGTGTAGAAAAGAGATGCCAGTAAGTTGGAGCCTGCTGAGTAGTGGGCCAAGAGCAGTAGAGTGTAGGTGTGTGAAAAAACATCTGTGGTGCGGCCACGTGGATCTGCCATTGGCTTAGAAATGGTTTGTGACTGACATGTGCAGCTAGCAGACCTTTGGATGTAAAGGCATCTTGTTGAATGGAGAGGTTTCAGGGCAATGTTCAGAATCATATTGCTATGGTCAAGGGGGCAACTATGTGTGATAGAAGCCTGCTTGGTACATTCTCCTGCCGATCCTGACCACAACATGTGACAGAACTCCCTGCAGCACGGTATCGCAGTTAAACTCCTTTATTTCGTAAAGTAAATACCAAACTTTCAGTGCAGCATCAAATAACATGACGAAATGTGAAGGATGATCAAATGGCTTCACAGTCCACACGGGGAGACACATAGACCCCAGTAGCCCCAGTTTGCCTACAAAGAGAGAATTCAGCACTGCTGCCTCGTGTTTATAGGAAAATAAAAAACCATGTTCTTCGGTCACATAGATGCAGACTCAGCTTTGATGGTCTCACTACAAAGGAAGCTAAAGCTCCTGACAACAACATATATTTCAAGTGCCCAACCTCAGAGGCATTTTCTCAAGAAGTCTTAAGGCCGACACAGCTCCATGTTTGTGGTATTTACCCTGTCCCTTACTTTTGGAAACTCCTCTACCACCTTCAAGGTTGTGAACTCCTGAGCATTTTCCATTCCAGATATTTATTATGAACTCAAACAACAACAAGTGCTGGTGAGGATGTGGAGAAAAGGGTAAACTTGTACATTGCTGGTGGGACTGCAAATTGGTGCAGCCAAATTGGAAAGCAGTATGGAGATTTCTTGTAGAACTGGGAATGGAACCACCATTTGACCCAGGTATTCCCCTTCTCAGTCTATTCCCTAAAGATCTAAAAAAAATGCTACAGGGACACTGCTACATTGATGTTCATAGCAGCACAATTTACAATAGCAAGACTATGGAACCAACCTAGATGCACTTCCATAGATGAATGGATAAAAAATGTGGCATTTATACACAATGGAATATTACTCTGCATTAAAAAATGACAAAATGATATAACTTGCAGAGAAATGGATGGCATTAGAGCAGATTATGCTAAGTGAAGCTAGCCAATCTGTAAAACCAAATGCCAAATGTCTTTATTGATATAAAGAGAGTAACTAAGAACAGAGTAGGGACGAATAGAATTAGAAGAAAATTAACATTAAACAGGGATGAGAGGAGGAAGGGAAAGGGAGAGAGAAGGGAAATTGCATGGAAATAAAAGGAGACCCTCAGGGTTATATAAATTACATACAAGAGGAGGTGAGGGAAAGGAAAAAATTATACAAGGGGGAGAAATGAATTACAGTAAAGAGGTAGAGAGAGAAGAGGGGAGGGGAGGTAAGGGGAGGGGGATAGTAGAGGTTAGGAAAGGCAGCAGAATACGACAGACACTAGTATGGCAATATGTAAATCAATGGATGTGTAACTGATGTGATTCTGCAATCTGTTTACGGGGTAAAAATGGGAGTTCATTACCTACTTGAAACACAGTGTGGAATATGATATATCAAGAACTATGTAATGTTTTGAACAAGCATAAATAAAAATTAAAAAAAAAAGAAAACTAACTTTGGTGAATGGTGCAAAGAAATCCTAATATTTCTACAGTAACTGACACAGTTTAACATCAATGCGAGTAGATTCCTGTGGGACATGATGTGTATTTTGATGTTCATTTTTATTCAACACTGGTACATTACTCTTTCTTCAGTTTATTCACATCATATTATAATATTTCATCCACAAGTAAGCAAATTTATGGTCATTTTTTTCAATTTCAATCACTTCCTTCTTCAGAACTCATGAATTCCTCGGTGTTCCTTGACTGGCCTTTTCATGAGACTTCTTTCCAAACACATTATTTTCGATTTCCATAATCACTTTTGAAGCAAAACTCACACAAACTTCATGATAAACCGTAACCTAATATTAACATTAGGTGTATAACTGGTTGTCATGAATGATTGCATATCAATATAAGATTTCTTATATATTTTCAGATATCAATTCAATCCATTACTTAAAGTGGAACAAGTTATATTATTTATTGAAATTAAGGTCTATTCATGCATTATCTGTATATTCATAGAAACAGGGTACACCTCTTTTTACCCCCAATGCTAATTTATATGTCTTCAAAATACTGCTCCTAGAAATGGTGGAAGAAATAATCATGTCATCTGATCTACATACACATTTTATCACAGTAATATTCTGGAAACAAAATGCAAAGGTCCCACTTAGGATTGTACCAAAGTCTAAATGGAAAGTGAACATGGATTACTAACAACATCCATGTCCATGTTGCCTAATGCTCTCAAATGTCAATCCTATTGGTGACCTACATATTTGTTTCTTCCTATGATTAGATATTCAATCTCAACCCTGTTGAAAATGTCTTATCCTATCACTCACTTTATACTTTGCCTGATTTCCTAATGTCTCTATTGATATCTGCTTTTCTACAAATTTTCCCCATTTCATCATTGTGTCTGATTTCTTCATATGTGCTGACATTTATATTCACTCACTGCCCGAAAAAAAATTGCTAAAGAACTTTTGTTACATATCCTATACTAACTCTACTTGCTAAACATAACGACTATCTTCTTAATCCTACCGACAATCCCTTTTGACTGGATGTTCTCTTCAGCATTCAATCATCCAAGGTTCAAGTTCCTCTGCCATTGTATATCCATTTATTTGAGACATATGTGCACAATTCAAAGCTAAATATCCCAATCAACTTCCCAAAGCCCTTCTGGGATTCAAATCTTACTTTAATTTCTGTTTTCATACATATATTTAACCTCGATATTCTTATAAATATCACAGGTTCCCAATACCATTATTCATCCAGCAGAATGATTCCTAACCCAAATCGAACATGAAATTAACCCTAACCATACACTGTTCACTCAATCTAACTTTACAGAAGAGCAGAGACAGATTGTTCTTACAATACAGGAATGTAGGGGATGCTCCACCTGTTAAGAACCTCAAAGGTCCATGCAGAAATGATCCCTGGAGAAGATGTAGGCAGCAATGAAGGACCTGAGAGACAAAAAGTCATTTTCCATGGCAAAAAACCTGTTCAGGATGAAGGGTTGTGTCTGAATCAGCCTCTCTCTTCTTAATGTAGAGAAGATGGACCAAACCAGGCTTGTGTGGAGAGCTGTTCCCGGGTGCCTAAGGTTGATATACCATTCTAAGTTGTGAAAGTGTCAAAGGAAGTAGGGGCAGCCTCCATCTCATGGGACCCTTGGAAGCAACTGTTAGACAAAGTGGTTGCCAAGGCAGTGACCTCATTCAGTTCTTGAAGGAAGTGACCTACCTCACTTCCTTGTTGATGGAACTTTCTGAACTTGGGACCAAGGAAACCAAGCACCAGAGCCAGTCCCAGTCCCAGTCCAAGTGGTCTCATTTGTTTGGAATCACCAAGGACAGAGTCAGTCTTCTTGGTACTGACTGATGTGAGGATGGCCAAATGCCAGGAAAGATCTGAACACGGGCCTTTCCTGACTAAGTATGTAGTGGCTCACCCCTGGTTCCTGACTGCTTCACAGAGTTGGACAAGGAGACCAGATCTGAGACAGGACAGACCATTAAAGGGGAACATAGTATGGCAAACCTGTCAGAGGACACTCCGGATAATCACAGCCCTACTTTGGGGAAGGAGGTGTCTTTTTGAGTGTGGGTGTGTGGTTTTGTCTCTGTTCTGAGAATAGGTAGAAAAGGAGGTTTCTTTGGTTTGGAGTGAACTGTTTCTAGTAAGTCGTTTTACATGGTGAGTGTTTCTATTTCTGTGTATCCCACTGTGTCCGTGGTTGTATACATTATAAAAGAGAATGCATCAATGCATGTGTCCTCTTTAGTAGAAAGCTTTCCAGTATTCATCCTGCCCATTTAATGAATGGAGCGTGGTTTCCATATTGATAGGAAACACCTACTACCTTTTTAAGTCCCTGTTTTCTTTCTGAATTCTGACAACTCTTAAGAATAGGCTCTTGGGTTTGTGTCCAAGATATGTACCACCTCCAATCTCTGTCACATGGCCATGTACTGGATATCTGAAGGGAATGGCCAACATCTCAGAAAACTCAGATATCAGTGTGACCAGAAAAGTCTCAGTGGAGAAACCCTGCTTTGGCTCTTTTGCTAACCTATTGTTCTGTTGCCCTGAATCTCAGGATGTCTTTGCCTCTGGCCACCCCTTTGGGAAGCCTGAGGAAAACATTTTTTCAAAAGGAAATGAAGGGCATCACCTGTGGCTCTTTGCTTAATTGCTTTGAAAAAAGATGTGTCTGAATCAGCCTCTTGGCCCTGTGTGAGGCTGTGGCTTAGATTCTCAGCACCTGATGGATCAAAAGAAAGGTCCCATGTGTGCATCCAAAACCAAAATGGCAAATATTCACTCATTGTGAATGAATTCTTTTACCTTCCTCTGTTAGGATCCTGAATTCCATCAAGGGAGAATAGGAATCCTTTGGGCCAAATGAGTTCTTCAAATCTCTGCAGAGGGGCTTGTGTTTTCTCATGACTCAAATTCACATAAAGAATCTAAACCACAGAGTCAGAAGGCCTCAAATTGAAAAAGCTGAGCAGTATTAATGTCAGGCCTATTTGATCACTCCTGGTTTACAGGAAGTGTGTCCAGGCCACCTTGATGTTAGACAAATGAGGGGAACAGGACCTTAATTTGGACACTGACTTGGGCTGTGGACCTCATTAAAAACTCCAGCCAGACGTTATAAGGAGTGTCTATATGGAAGAAGATGAGGACCATGTGGGAGTGTTTTGGTTTTAATTGTGGTCATTTGTGTGGCGGTTGGAAGAGATGACTGTTCCACTGGGCTTGAACTCTGGTGTGATTCCCCTTAGAGACTGAGTTCTTTAACTGACCTCAGAGAAGTATTGCCATGAATTGTGTTGGGATTTTAGGAGGCCACACATGAGAGTCGCCCTTGGAACCTGAGATCTAGGCCCAGGTTGGATTTCCACAGAACACTGGGAATTTCAGCCCGGATATTACATACAATTTTTCTTAAAGACTTGGCAGCCATATTTGAGTTTAAAACACACATGGACCTCACATTGTAGATCTCAATGGGCCTGGCTTCATGTGACATTTTGGCCACCCTTAGGGAAACCATGCCTGTGAGAGTGCTCCAGTGCTTTCATTGAAATTAGCTTCTTCACTATTTAATGGTTCCTGAATTAATTGAAGCCCTCAGAGCCGCAAACTTCATCCATGAAAAATGGCTAGAAAATTACCATGAAATTTTTGATATTTTCATGTTCAGCTGGCACTGAAAAAACTTTGGATGTCCTGTTTCTGATCCTGAGTATACCAGACACTGCCTTGATTGACTTTGTTTCATGAAAATGGTGTAGAACAGATATGCCAGTAAGTTGGAGCCTGGTGAGTAGTTGGCCTAGAGCAGTGGTATGCAATTGTCTGATAAAACATCTGTGTTGCGTCCATGTGGATAAGCCATTGGCTTCCAAATGGCTTGTGACTGACATGGTGCAGCCAGCAGACCCATATATGTAAAGGCATCTTGTTATATGGAGAGGATTCACTGCAATGTTCAGAATCATATTGCTATTCTCAAGGGGGCAATCTACGTTGGATAGAACCTGGGTTGGAGAATTCTCCTGAAGACCCTGACTCACCATACCTTAAAGAACTCCCTCCACCACTCTGTCCCATTTTAACTCCTTGTATTTCTTGAAGTAAATACCAAACTCCCAGTGGAGCAGCGAGAAACACCACGAAAAGTGGAGGATGACCAATTGGCTTCACAGTCCACACTGAAAGACACTTAGACCCCAGTGTCCATAGTTTACCTACAAATAGAGAATTCAGCACCGCTGCCTCATGTTCATTGGATAATAAGAAACCATGTCCTCCAAGTAACATAGATGCAGACCCAGCTTTGATGGTCTCTCTACAAAGGAACTAAATCTCCTCAGAACATCAAATATTTCAAGTGCCCACCCTTAGAGGCAGTTTCTCAAAAAGCATTTAGGCCAGCAGAGCTGCATGTTTGTGGAATGTTTACCCTGTCCCTTACTTTTAGAATCTTCTCTACCACCTCCAAAGTTGTAAACTCCTGAGAATTCTCCATTCCAGATATATTCACAGATTTTCTAGCTCTTATCCTCTAATTGTGTCTTACTTGAGAAGAATGTAATGTCAAGGCATTGTTCTGGATGAAAGTGGGAAGATTTTTGTGTAGCACATGTTTGCATACACATTGGATTCAATTTCCTATTTTCCATTAGAAATGCTGAATCCCTGAAACTAACATATACCCTATTAGACTCTGACTACTAATCCTAATATGATGGAGAAAAATAACACAAACAGAATAGAAATACAAGCAGTTTAGAGGAGGTATGTTTTATAGTTGGAGTTGCCTTTTGCATGGTATAGTGTAGCAGTTATAAATCTAGTCAATTATTTGTTGAAATAGTTCTCCATGCGTTTTTTAAGTTAACAAATAAGTGAATTCCTGTCCCCCTTTCTCTGTAGCCTATTCAGCACACGTATTTTTATATGCACATATAGAATCCTACCTGGTACCACACGTACATTCTTGTGAGGTGGCTGACGTGGCAGATACAAATTGGAAGAAGAGATCACTCCTCCTACACGCTGCTTGAACTGATAATTCAAATGTGAGTGAGCTTCCTAGTTGAACAACATTATACATAAATCCATGTTCAGTAAAATGAATATATTTGGATCTGTGAATGATATACATTTCATGGTGAATTTCGTTTGGCATATATATTGCAATTTTTAATGTCTCTCTCTTTGTCTGTATATAAATATATATATATATATATATATATATATATATATATATATATATATATATATGTATATATACATGCTCAAGATTTTTCAAAACATGAAATATGTGTCTAATTACACACTTCCTAAATTCATTCATATTTATGTTGTGGATTTATAATCAACTTTTCACAAGATTATTCTCAGAAATATTCATCCACCTGAAATACGTATTTGTTTCTTTGTACTGTTTCCACCCCAGATATGCATTCACGGATTTTCAAACTCTTCTACTCTAATTGTATCCTACTTGGGGTGAAGGTAATGTAAAGGCGTTGTTCTGGATGAGAGTGGGAAGATAATTGTGTAGCATATATTTTATACACGTTGGATTCATTTTCCTATATTCCATTGAAAATACTGAATCCCTGACAATAACGCATACCTTACTATACTTTGTCTACTAATCCAAATATGATGGAGAAAAACAACCCAAACAGAATAGAAATACAAGCAGTTCAGAGGAGGCATGGGGTATAGTTGGACTTGCCATTTGCATGATAAATGGTAGGTGTTATAAATCTAGTCAATTTTTAATTGAAATAGTTCTCCATGTGTTGTTAAAGTTAACAAATATGTAAATTCCTCTCTGCCTTTCTCTGTAGCCTATTCAGCACATGAATTTTTATATGCTTATATAGAATACCTGGTATCACACGTTCATTTTTGTGAGGTGACTGACTTGGCAGATACAACTTGTGAGAAGAGATCACTCCTCTAAACGCTGTTGGAACTGAAAATTCAAACTATGGGTGAGCTTTCTAGTAGAACAACATTATACATAAATCCTTGTTCAGTAAAATAAATATTTTTGCATCTGTGGATGCTATATATTTTATGATGAACTTCGATTGGCATATATATTCCTACATTTTAATGTCTGTGTGTGTGTTTTGTGTGTGTGTGTGTGTGAGTGTATATATATATATACATATATATATAATTATATGTGTATATATATACACATATATATAATTATGAATATATATATATATATATATATATATATACACTGACTTGATTTTTAAAATATGAAATATATGTATCTTAAATACACTCCCTAAGTTCATTCATGTTCAAAAATGTGGATTTATAATAAACTTTTCACAAAATTATTCTCAGAAATATTCATCCACCTGAAATACACATTTGTTTCATAGTTCTGAAAACTAACTTCAGTAATTGGTGCTTACAAATCCTAATATTTGTACATTAGCTGACCCAGATTAACATCAATCAAGTAGATTCGTATGGGACATGATGTGTATTCTGAAGTTTATTTTCATTCAACACTGGTACATTACTATTGCTTCAGTTTTTACAAATCATAGGAAATATATATTTCATCCACAAGTTCACAAATTTATACGCATTTGTTTCACAATCACTTCCTGCTTCATAAAACATGTATTCCTCCAGGTTTTTTGACTGGTCTTTTCATGAGACTTCTTTCCAAACACATTATTTTCGATTTCCATAATCACTTTTGAAGCAAAACTCACACACCCTTCATGATAAACCATAAACTTAATGTGGCCATTAGATATTTCACTGGTTGGAATGAATGTTTGTATGTCAATATAAGATTTCCTGTATTTTTTCAGATATAATTTCAATCCATTATTTAAAGTCAGAACCAGATATATTATTTATTCACAGTATGGTCTATTCATGCATTATCTCTATATGCACAGACATAGGGTACACCTCTTTTTACCCCCATTACTAATTTATACGTCTTGAATATTTTGCTGCCAGAAATGGTGGAAGAAATAGTCATGTCACCTGATCTAAATGTATGTTTTATTACAGTAATATTCTGGCCAAAAAAAGCAAAGGTCACACTTAAGATTGTAGCAAAGACTAAATGAAAAGTGAGCATGGATTACTAAACATCCATGTCCAGGTTGCCTAATGCTGTCAAATGTCAATCCTATTGGTCACTACATATTTGTTTCTTTCTTAGATTATATATTCAAACTCAACCCTGTTGAAAATATCTAATCCTATCACTCACTTTATACTTTGCCTGATTTCGTAATGTCTCTATTGATATCAGTTTTCCTAACTATTTTCCCCAGTTCATCATTGTGACAGTCTCTTCACTTGTGCTGACATTAACATTCACTGTCTACCGGAAACCCTATTGCTAAACAACATTTGGTCCAAATCCTATACTCACTCTTCTTTCTAAACCTACTGAGAATCTTCCGAATCCTACCGACTATCCCTTTTGACTGGAAGTTCTCTTCTACATTTAATCATCCATGGTACAAGGACCTAAGCCATTGTATATCGATTTACCTGACACATCAGTGCAGAACATAATTCAAAGCTACGTATCCCAATCAAGGGCCCAATGCCCTTTTGGGCTTCATATCTTAGCTAGATTTCTGTTTTCATACTTATATTTCACCTATATATTCTTGTAAATATCGCAGTTTCCTAATACCATTATTCATCGCGCAGAAAGATTCCTAATCCAAATCGAACCTGTTAGTTAACCTAACCATACACTGTTCAGTCAATTTAACTTTACAGAAGAGCAGGGATAGAGTTGGTCTTACAATACAGGAATATAGGGGATCTTCCACATGCTGAGAAACTCAAAGGTCCATGCAGAAATGATTCCTAAAGAAGTTGTAAGCAGCTATGGAGGACCTAAGAGACCAAAAGTCATCCTCCATGGCAAACAACCTGGTCAGGATGAAGGGTTGTGTCTGAATCAGCTTCTCTCTTCTTAATGTAGAGAAGATGGACCAAACCAGGCCTGTGTGGAGAGCTGTTCCCAGGTGCCAATGGTTGATATACCAATCTAACTTGTGAAAGTGTCACAGGAAGTAGGGGCAGCCTCCATCTCATGGGACCCTTGAAAGCAATTTTTAGGACAAAGTGGTTGCCACGGCAGTAACCTCATTCAGTTCCTGAATGAAGTGACCTACCCCTCTTCCTTGATTACGGATTTCTCTGAACTTAAGATCCAGGAAGCCAGGCACCAGAGTCAGTCCCAGTTTCTTCCCCAGTGGGCTCGGTTGTTTGGAATAACCAAGGACAGAGTAAGTCTTCCTTGGTACCTACTGATGTGAGGATTGCCAAATGCCAGGAGAGCTCTGAAAAGGGGAATTTCCTGAGAAAGCAGGTAGTGGCTCACCACTGGCTCCTGAAAACTTCACAGTGTTGGCCAAGGATACCCGATCTGAGAAGGACAGGCCATTTCAAGGAAACATAGTATGGCCCATCAGTCAGAGTACATTCCAATTAGTCACAGACCTACTTGAATAAAGGAGGTGTCCTTGTGGGTGTGGTTGTGATTTTGTGGTTTAGTCTCATGTTCTGAGAATAGGTAAGAAAGGCGGTTTGTTTGTTTTGGAGTGGACTGTTTATAGTAAGTCATTTGACAAGGCGATTGTTGGTATGCCTGTGTATCCCACTGTGTCCGTGGTTGTAGACATTATAAAAGATAATGCATCAATGGATGTGTCCTGTCTAGTAGAAAGCTTGCCAACATTCATCCTGCCCAATTTATGAGTGGACTGCAGGTTGCTTTAGGGACGGGCAACACCTACTATCTTCCGGAGTTCCTGTTTTCTTCCTGAATTCTGGCCACTCTTCAGAGCAGGCTCATGGTTTTCTGTCCAAGATATGTACCACCTCCAAGCTCTGTGACATTGCCATATAATGGATAGCTGAAGGGAATAGCAAGCATCTCAGAAAACTCAGATATCAGTGTGACAAAGAAAGTCTCAGTAGAAAAACCCTGCTTTGGGCCTTTTGCTTACCTATTTTTCTGTTGCTCTGAGTGTCAGGAAGGTCTTTGCCTCAGGCCACACCTTTGTTAACCCTGAAGAAAACAGTTTTCAAATGGAAATGAATGGGCATCACCTGTGGCTCTTTGCTTAATTGCTTTGGAAAAGGATGTGTCTGAATCAGCCTCTTGGCCCTGTGTGAGGCAGTGGCTTAGATTCTTCGCACCTGATGGATCAAAAGAAAGATCCCATGTGTCCATCCAAAACCAAAATGGCAAATATTCACTCATTGTGAATGAATTCTTTTACCTTCCTCTGTTAGGATCCTGAATTCCATCAAGGGAGAATAGGAATCATTTGGGCCAAATGAGTTCTTCAAATCTCTGCAGACGGGCTTGTGTTTTCTCATGACTCAAATTCACATAAAGAATCTAAACCACAGAGTCAGAAGGCCTCAAATTGAAAAAGCTGAGCAGTATTAATGTCAGGCCTATTTGATCACTCCTGGTTTACAGGAAGTGTGTCCAGGCCACCTTGGTGTTATACAAATGAGGGGAACAGGACCTTAATTTGGACACTGACTTGGGCTGTGGACCTCATTGAAAACTCCAGCCAGACGTTATAAGGAGTGTCTATATGGAAGAAGATGAGGACCATGTGGGAGTGTTTTGGTTTTAATTGTGGTCATTTGTGTGGCGGTTGGAAGAGATGACTGTTCCACTGGGCTTGAACTCTGGTGTGATTCCCCTTAGAGACTGAGTTCTTTAACTGACCTCAGAGAAGTATTGCCATGAATTGTGTTGGGATTTTAGGAGGCCACACATGAGAGTCGCCCTTGGAACCTGAGATCTAGGCCCAGGTTGGATTTCCACAGAACACTGGGAATTTCAGCCCGGATATTACATACAATTTTTCTTAAAGACTTGGCAGCCATATTTGAGTTTAAAACACACATGAACCTCACATTGTAGATCTCAATGGGCCTGGCTTCATGTGACATTTTGGCCACCCTTAGGGAAACCATGCCTGTGAGAGTGCTCCAGTGCTTTCATTGAAATTAGCTTCTTCACCATTTAATGGTTCCTGAATTAATTGAAGCCCTCAGAGCCGCAAACTTCATCCATGAAAAATGGCTAGACAATTACCATGAAATTTTTGATATTTTCATGTTCAGCTGGCACTGAAAAAACTTTGGATGTCCTGTTTCTGATCCTGAGTATACCAGACACTGCCTTGATTGACTTTGTTTCATGAAAATGGTGTAGAACAGATATGCCAGTAAGTTGGAGCCTGGTGAGTAGTTGGCCTAGAGCAGTGGTATGCAATTGTCTGATAAAACATCTGTGTTGTGGCCATGTGGATCAGCCATTGGCTTCCAAATGGCTTGTGACTGACATGGTGCAGCCAGCAGACCCATATATGTAAAGGCATCTTGTTATATGGAGAGGATTCACTGCAATGTTCAGAATCATATTGCTATTCTCAAGGGGGCAATCTACGTGGGATAGAACCTTGGTTGGTGCATTCTCCTGAAGACCCTGACTCACCACACCTTAAAGAACTCCCTCCACCACTCTGTCCCATTTTAACTCCTTGTATTTCTTGAAGCAAATACCAAACTCCCAGTGGAGCAGCGAGAAACACCACGAAAAGTGGAGGATGACCAATTGGCTTCACAGTCCACACTGAAAGACACTTAGACCCCAGTGTCCATAGTTTACCTACAAAGAGAGAATTCAGCACCGCTGCCTCATGTTCATTGGATAATAAGAAACCATGTCCTCCAAGTAACATAGATGCAGACCCAGCTTTGATGGTCTCTCTACAAATGAACTAAATCTCCTCAGAACATCAAATATTTCAAGTGCCCACCCTTAGAGGCAGTTTCTCAAAAAGTATGTAGGCCAGCAGAGCTGCATGTTTCTGGAATGTTTACCCTGTTCCTTACTTTTAGAATCTTCTCTACCACCTCCAAAGTTGTAAACTCCTGAGTATTCTCCATTCCAGATATATATTCACAGATTTTCTAACTCTTATCCTCTAATTGTGTCTTACTTGAGGAGAATGTAATGTCAAGGCATTGTTCTGGATGAAAGTGGGAAGAATTTTGTGTAGCACATATTTGCATACACATTGGATTCAATTTCCTATTTTCCATTAGAAATGCTGAATCCCTGAAACTAACATATACCCTATTAGACTCTGACTACTAATCCTAATATGATGGAGAAAAATAACACAAACAGAATAGAAATACAGGCAGTTTAGAGGAGGTATGTTTTATAGTTGGAGTTGCCTTTTGCATGGTATAGTGTAGCAGTTATAAATCTAGTCAATTATTTGTTGAAATAGTTCTCCATGCGTTTTTAAAGTTAACAAATAATGAATTTCTTTCCCCCTTTCTCTGTAGCCTATTCAGCACACGTATTTTTATATGCACATATAGAATCCTACCTGGTACCACACGTACATTCTTGTGAGGTGGCTGATTTGGCAGATACAAATTGGAAGAAGAGATCACTCCTCCTAAATGCTGCTTGAACATTTAATTCAAATGTGAGTGAGCTTCCTAGTTGAACAACATTATACATAAATCAATGTTCAGTAAAATGAATATATTTGGATCTGTGAATGATATACATTTCATGGTGAATTTCGTTTGGCATATATATTGCAATTTTTAATGTCTCTCTCTGTTTGTGTATATAAATATGTATATATATATATATATATATATATATATATATATATATATATATATATATAGATACACTCTCAAGATTTTTCAAAACATGAAATATGTGTCTTATTACACACTTCCTAAATTCATTCATATTTATGTTGTGGATTTATAATCAACTTTTCACAAGATTATTCTCAGAAATATTCATCCACCTGAAATACTTATTTGTTTCTTAGTACTGTTTCCACCCCAGATATGCATTCAAGGATTTTCAAACTCTTCTACTCTAATTGTGTCTTATTTGGGGTGAAGGTAATGTAAAGGCATTGTTCTGGATGAGAGTGGGAAGATAATTGTGTAGCATATATTTTATACACATTGGATTCATTTTCCTATATTCCATTGAATATACTGAATCCCTGACAATAACCCATACCCTACTATACTCTGTCTACTAATCCAAACATGATGGAGAAAAACAACCCAAACATAATAGAAATACAAGCAGTTTCGAGGAGGCATGGGGTATAGTTGGACTTGCCATTTGCATGATAAAGGGTAGGTGTTATAAATCTAGTCAATTTTTAATTGAAATAGTTTTCCATGTGTTGTTAAAGTTAACAAATAAGTAAATTCCTCTCCCTTTCTCTGTAGCCTATTCAGCACATTTATTTTTATATGCTTATATAGAATTCTACCTGGTATCACACGTTCATTTTTGTGAGGTGACTGACTTGGCAGATACAACTTGTGAGAAGAGATCACTCCTCTAAACGCTGTTGGAACTGAAAATTCAAACTATGGGTGAGCTTTCTAGTAGAACAACATTATACATAAATCCTTGTTCAGTAAAATAAATATTTTTGCATCTGTGGATGCTATATATTTTATGATGAACTTCGATTGGCATATATATAACTACATTTAAATGTCTGTGTGTGTGTTGTGTGTGTGTGTGTGTGTGTGTGTGTGTGTGTGTGTATATAGACACATATATATGTATATACACATATATATAATTATGAATATATATATATATATATATATATATATATATACACACTGTCCTGATTTTTAAAATATGAAATATATGTTTCTTAAATACACTCCCTAAGTTCATCCATGTTCAAAAATGTGGATTTATAATAAACTTTTCACAAAATTATTCTCAGATATATTCATCCACCTGAAATACACATTTGTTTCATAGTTCTGAAAACTAACTTCAGTAAATGGTGCTTACAAATCCTAATATTTGTACAGTAACTGACCCAGATTAACATCAATCAAGTAGATTCGTATGGGACATGATGTGTATTCTGACGTTTATTTTCATTCAACACTGGTACATTACTATTTCTTCAGTTTTTACAAATCATAGGAAATATATACTTCATCCACAAGTTCACAAATTTATACGCATTTGTTTCACAATCACTTCCTGCTTCATTAAACATGTATTCCTCCAGGTTTCTTGACTGGTCTTTTCATGAGACTTCTTTCCAAACACATTATTTTCGATTTCCATAATCACTTTTGAAGCAAAACTCACACACCCTTCATGATAAACCATAAACTTAATGTGGCCATTAGATATATAACTGGTTGGAATGAATGTTTGTATGTCAATATAAGATTTCCTGTATTTTTTCAGATATAATTTCAATCCATTATTTAAAGTCAGAACCAGATATATTATTTATTCACAGTATGGTCTATTCATGCAGTATCTCTATATGCACAGACAAGGGTACACCTCTTTTTACCCCCATTACTAATTTATACGTCTTGAAAATGTTGCTGCCAGAAATGGTGAAAGAAAGAGTCATGTCACCTGATCTACATGTACGTTTTATCACAGTAATATTCTGGCCAAAAAAAGCAAAGGTCACACTTAAGATTGTAGCAAAGACTAAATGAAAAGTGAGCATGGATTACTAAACATCCATGTCCAGGTTGCCTAATGCTGTCAAATGTCAATCCTATTATTTATTAAGAGTATGGTCTATTCATGCATTAGCTCTATATTCATAGACACAAGGTACACCTCTTTGTACCCCCAATACTAACTTATTAATCTTCAAAATATTGCTCCCAGAAATGATGGAAAAATTACTCATGTCACCTGATCTACATATACATTTTATCACAGTAATATTCTGCAGACAAAATGCAAGGTTCACACTTATTATTGTACCAAAGCCTAAATTGAAAATGAACATGGATTACTAAACACAGCCATGTCCAGGTTGCCTAATGCTCTCAAATATCAATCCAATTAGTGACTACATATTGGTTTCTTCCTAAGATCATATATTCAAATTCAACCCTGTTGAAAATGTCTAATCCTATCACCCACTTTATATTTTGCCTTATTTCATAATATCTCTATTGATATCTGTTTTCCTACATATTTTCTCCGATTCACTATTGTGACTGACTCTTCACGTGGGCTAACATTTACATTCACACTCTAAACAAAATCCTATTGATAAAGAATATTTTTTTTCCAAAACCTATACTCATTCTTCTTCCTAAACCTAACAACTATCTTCCTAATCCTACCGACTATCCCTTTTTGACTGAATGTTCTTTTCTACACCCAATCATCAAAGTAAACACTGGGTGAGCTTCGGAGGAAGAGACCACCAAAAGACTATCTCATGCAACAGCAAAGGGTTTATAGGGGGTCAGCATGCAGGGGATCGGAGCTCACTTGAATAGAGCAGAGAGCCCTGAGAAGAGCTTAAGCAGAGCTTATATACTTTCTTTGGGGAGGGCAGGGAGTGAAGTTTATTGATGGGTGAGGGAGAGTGGGCGGTTTGCATTCAACCGGGTGAGGGAGTACATTCTGCAGTTTGGCATTTGGGGACAGGACATTCTGGGAACAAGATTAGCAAACAGTTCTCAAGATTTCAACAGTGTTTTGTTAAGCATACAGAAAAAAAAGTGACAAGTACCTATTTTATTAATCTTTCATTCCCCACTTCTTCTTCTAGCTACTTTTAATCATAAAAGTGATCATTGTGGGGTGTCACATTCTATGTCTGCTAGTGGGGTATTACCATGAGTTTAACTTGTCCAATTTGAGCTTAGAGAAAAGAAATTACACGGTTGAGCAAACAGGGTTTTATAGTTAGCAATAATATGGAGATTATTATCGGACAGGCCAGGGTTGATAAAAAAGTAGTCAAACAGGGGGACTATGTGAACCAAGACTCAAACCACTTTTTTTGGTCCTCTCACTCTCTCATTGACACTCTTCATGGTGTCTTTTTAATTTAATCATATTTTTTTTTACAACTCCATTATGCTCGGAATAAACACAACATTCTTCCCAGGAAGTGACAAATACCTATTTTATTAACCTTTCACTTCCGACTATCCCTTTTTGACTGGATGTTCTCTTCGACATTCAATCATCCAAGGTACAAGGTCCTATGCCATTGTATATTGATTAATCTGACAAATCTGTGCAGAACCTAATTCAAATCTAAGTATTCCAATCAAGGGCAAAATGCTCTTTTGGGCTTCAAATCTTACCTAGACTTCTGTTTTCATACATATATTTCACCTATATATTCTCATACATATCGCAGGTTCCCAATACCATTATTCATCCAGCAGAATTATTCCTAACCCAAATCACACATGTTATTAACCCTAACCATACACTGTTCCCTCAATCTAACATTACAGAACAGCAGGGACAGAGTTGGTCTTACAATACAGGAATGTAGTGGATCTTCCACCTGCTGAAAACCTCAAAGGTCCATGCAGAAATGATCCCTGGAGAACATGTAGGCAACTATGAAGAACGTGAGAGAGCAATAGTCATCTTCCATGGAAAACAACCTGGTAAGGATGAAGGGTTGTGTCTCATTCACCCTCTCTCCTTAATGTAGAAAAGATGGACCAACAAAGGCCTTTGTGGAGAGCTGTTCCCGGGTTCCTATGGTTGAGATACCAATCTAACTTGTGAAAGTGTCAGAGGAAGTATGGAAGCAACTGTTCAGAAAAAGTGGTTGCTAAGGCAGTGACGTCATTCAGTTTCTGAAGGAAGTGACCTCACCTCACTTCCTTGGTGATGGAACTCTCTGAACTTGGGATCCAGGAAGCCAGGCATCCAGAACCAGTCCCAGTCCCAGTACAGTGGGATCACTTGTTTGGATTTACCAAGGACAGAGTAAGTCTTTTTTGGTACCTACTGATATGAGGATGGCCAAATTCCAGGAAATTTTGAAGACTGGCCTTTCCAGAGAAAGCAAGAAGTGGCTCACCGCGGGCCCCTGATATTTCACAGAGTTGGCCATGGAGACCAGATCTGAGACAGGACAGGCCATTTCTGGGGAACATAGTATGGCCCACCAGTCAGAGGACACTCTGGATAGTCACAGACTTACTTTGGGGAAGGAGGTGCCTTTTTCAGTGTGGGTGTGAGTTTGTGGTTTTGTCTTATGTTCTGAGAATAGGTAGGAAAGGCGGCTTGCTTGGTTTGGAGTGGAATGTTTCTAGAAAGTCTTTTGACAAGGCGAGTGTTTCTATGTCTGTGTATCCCACTGTGTCCGTGGTTGTAGACATTAGAAAAGAGAATGCATCAATGGATGTGTCCTGTCTAGTAGAAAGCTTCCCAGCATTCATCCTACCCATTTTAGGAATGGACTGCAGGTTGCCTTATCGATGGACAACATGTACTGTCTTCCTAAGTTCCTGTTTTCTTCCTGAATTCTGGCCACTCTCCACAATAGGCTCATGGTTTTGTGTCCAAAATATGTACCACCTCCAAACTCTGTGACGTGGCCATGTAATCCATAGCTGAAGGGAATGGCAAGCATCTCAGAAAACTCAGATATCAGTGTGACCAGGAAAGTCTCAGTAGAGAAACCCTGCTTTGGGCCTTTTGCTTACCTATTGTTCTGTTGCCCTGAATGTCAGGAAGGTCTTTGCCTCAGGCCACCCTTTGTGAAGCCTGAAGAAAACAGTTTTAAAATGGAAAGGAATGGGCATCACCAGTGGCTCTTTGCTTAATTACTTTGGAAAGGGATGTGTCTGAATCAGCCTCTTGGCCCTGTGTGAGGCTGTGGCTTAGATTATCAGCATCGGATGGGTCTAAAGAAAGAACCAATGTGTGCATCCAAAACCAAAATGGCAAAAAATCAGTCATTGTGGGTGAAGTCTCTTGCCTTCCTGTGTTTGGTTCTTGACCTCCATCAAGGGAGTACTGGGATTTTTTGTGTCAAATGAGTTCTTCCAATCCCTGCAAAGGTGCTTGGGTTTAATAATGACTCCAAATCACATACTATACCTGATAGTCAGTAGGCCTCAAATTGGTGAAGTAGAGCAGTATTAATGGCAGAACTATGTGATCAATCCTGGTTCACAGGAAGGGTGTCCAGGCCACCCTGAATTTAGGTAAATGAGGAGAAGGGAGCTTATTATGGACACTCTATTGGGCTGTGCCATTTAAGGAAACCTCCAGCCAGAGATTATGATGAGTGACTATATGGAAGTAGATGAGGGCCATGTGGGATTTTTTTTATTTTAATTGTGGTAACTTGTGTGGCTTTTGGAAGAGATGACTGTGTTCACCTGGGCTTTAACACTGGCGTGATTCTCCTAGAAGACTGAGTTCTGTAACCGACTTCAGAGTAGTAATTGCTTTGGAAATGGATATGTTTTAATCAGCCTCTTGGCCCTGTTTGAGGCTGTGGCTTAGATTATCAGCACCAGATGAATCTAAAGAAAGATCCCTTGTGTGCATCCAAAACCAAAATGGCCAAAAGAGCAGTAATTGTCTATGAACTCTCTCGCCTTCCTCTGTAAGGTTCTGAAAGAATAAAAGAAATTGAAATTGAAATGTAAAGAACCAGGTTTTGTAAAGTTTCCAAGCTGCACTCAGCACCTGAAATTTCTGTGGCAGTTAAGACAATTCCCGGATTTGCACATTAGATGTGTGTTGAAATCTTCCCTGAGGACCTAGTTACTTAACAGCCCCTTCCCAGAAACCATGCAGCTCACCACGTATACATCACAGTGCATCCACCAATCAATTTAAATGTATACCCCTTCTTACGGCTGACCAATCACCCCCTGCCCAACCTGTTCCCGCCAATGAATGTGCTAATCATGTTTTAGAGTTGTTATTTGATTTTCCCGCGGTATATGATGATTTGCTAAAGAGGCTATGATGTATGTAAAGTCCCTGCCCTCTCTAAAGAATGTATATAAACTCCACTCAAGTGGTTCTCGGGGCTCTTTGTTCTTTGTTCCTCTGAAGTGAGCCCTGAGCTCCAGCATGCTATACCCCCAATAAACCCTTTGGTGTTGCATGAGAAAGCCTGTTGGTGGTCTTTTCCTCCGATGTTCGCCCCACCTTTTCATCTGGAGGTCCCAGGTGAGATATCCGGAGCAGCGGATGAAAGACCCCAAGGGACTCCTCTCGGGGTAAGAAAGGCGCCTCTTTCTGGTTTCGGGTTTCAGGTTAGGGCTTGGCAAAGTGGCTGTCGGTGAAGAGCATTAGCTCTCTCTGACAGTGGGTGGCAGACGTGTCACAGAGCTACTGGCCACGTCCCTGGGGGACACTCCAGAGGACGAGGGAAATCAAGGAATATTAGTTTCCTCAACTCGGTTATATTTTGCTTCAGGATTCGGTTTGCTAGCCCATCAGGTTTTGCTGGCTACACAGTTTTGTTCATTGTCCCGATCTCATGTTGAGTTTACTGTCTGTCTTTATTGTCTAACCCATCAGGTTTTGCCAGTTATTGAGTTCTAATATTTGTCTTGGACCCATGTTAAACGTTTACTGTTTGTCTTTGTTTGTGTTGCGTTTGTGTCTTCACTGTCTCTTTTTGAGTAACTCCCATTATGGGACAAAGCACTTTCACGCTTCTGTCCCTGACCCTTGATCATTGGACTGATGTCCGCTCAAGGGCCAAGAATCATTATTTTTCAGTTAAATGTCAGACCTGGCAGACTCTCTGTGCTTCAGAATTGCCCATCCTCAAAGTCGGGTGGCCCCCAGAAGGATCCTTCTACTTCAATCTAATCCAAAAAGTCAGAGATATTGTCTTTCAGCCGGGACCACGTGGCCACCCAGATCAACAGCCATATACCCCTTCCCCAGGATCCTATCATTCAAACCTTCCGTTCCCTCCCCATCTTCCCCCCATTCTTCCTGAGTCACAAGACTGGACAATCCTCCCCCTCCTTATCCTCTGCCCTCGCTCCCCAACCCCCAACACATTCCAGATGATTCTCCCGCCACTGACTCAGCCTCTCCGCCACTAGAGGCAATTGGGCCAGACCCAAGCCCTCCAAGGGACTTCTCCGCAGCAGCAGCAGCCCCTCCTTTTCTGGTGGAAGCTGGGCCACCTAAAGAAACCCGCCAGCTACGGAAAATAGAAAACTCAGAAGCCACTGTGATGCTCCCTCTTCATCCTTATGGGCCCATGAACCGACCAAACTGGGATCCCAACACCTTTGAAGGTTGGTAGCATCTTTCCACTTATCACAGGGCTCTAATGGCGGGGCTCCGAGTGGCCGCCAGAGGGCCGACTAATTTGGCCATGGTAAGAGAGATAATCCAAGGTCCTAATGAGTCTCCCTCTATGATTCTGGAGAGAATTATGGAAGCATATAGGAAATATACTTCTTTTGATCCTCAGGCAGAGGACGAAAAAACATGTGTTGCAATGGCCTTTATCCAGTTTTGATTCTGACTCCTTAATGTGTTCGACTACATGATTGGTTGCCTTAGGTGGCGTAATCAGGGTGCGGCCAACAGTCATCCACCCTGTGGGTCTTGCTGAGGTTGTCCGAGCATAGAGAGCAAACTCAACATAGCCCCAACGTTTGGCCTTGGGGTCAGGTATATCTGAAGTATACGATCCATTGTTATCGGATGAAGAGCCTTTATGCCACTTTAGGTAACTAGAAGTCAACCCTTCAGAGTAGCCAAGTGAGTGGTAAGAACAGCTACCACGTTCATCATGGAACCTGCATGACCAATAGGGACACCCATTATATATCTCAGGCCACCAATGACAATAGTCTTTGGTTTGATTAAAAAGGAAGCAAATGAAAGGCCAGTTCCAGCTACCAGGGACGAAGGTCCTTGAAGGTGACAATTTTAGGGAAATAGAGGTGCAGTTGTGGATGAAGCAAGTAGTTGCATCCACTGCACGGACCTTCTGCATGCCATGTTCTGAGTATCGTTCCCGAAAAGTGAATAAATACATGGTAGGTTAGGAGGGTAAAGACAAGTCCCAACAGAGCACAGAAAAAAAGCAGAGCACAAAAAACAAGCAGTTAGAGAAGACTAGGGTGTTGGGAGAGCTCATTGTGCCTTCTTTAAGAGGAATTGGGCTGCAGGGAACACCATGTGAGCCGCAACTTAAATGGATGAGATGGGTGTGGAAAGCAGGATTAAAGGGGAGCTTCAGGAGGTGATTCTTGGAGTTCCTCTGGCATGGTCCTGTCGTCAGCAGGTGGGGCCTCCTGGTGATATGGTTTCAACCTAGAAATGGGAATCCAGGGAGTGAGACAGTTGTCTGGTAAGGAGAGTTTGGCGGCGGTGGGGGTACAGAGAATGAAAGGATAGGGGCTTTCCCATTTTGGTGCAAGAGTCCCTTTCTCCTCTGGGGTATTATAATAGACTAGACTCCCAGGTGTTAAGGGAGGAGTGTTTGGAGTGGAGACTGGGTCCGGAAGAAGCCAGTTCTGACATTTCCAGTGTTCAGAGCGGAGATGAAACAAGAGAGGCAAAGACAAATCTCGGGTGAGAGGTCCTTGTGAAGTGACCAACCCAGAGGGTATAAGAGGTCTTCCATACATTATCTCAAAGGGAGACAGTAAAGATGGTTTCTTAGGGAGAGC
This sequence comes from Callospermophilus lateralis, assembly GCF_048772815.1. Taxonomy (NCBI): domain Eukaryota; kingdom Metazoa; phylum Chordata; class Mammalia; order Rodentia; family Sciuridae; genus Callospermophilus; species Callospermophilus lateralis. Next base: position 62,155 of record NW_027516748.1, read on the forward strand.
TCTGATTCGAAGCAAAGGAAAGGGAAGGATTTTGACCCAGTCTAAGTTTAATTCCATTGTCAATTTGGTAAGGACTTCCTTCAGAGTATGATTTACCCTTTCCACTTTCCCTGACGCCTGGGGGTAATATGGACAGTGGAAATGCCACTTGAAGGAGAGGGCTTGAGAGACCTTTTGTGTGATCCTAGAAATAATCTCAGGGCCATTGTCATATTGTAGGGAAGTGGGCATACAAAACCTAGGGATGATGTCTGTCAGTTAGATTGAAGCTACAGTGGAAGCCTTTTTATTGGAAGTGGGAAATGCCTCAACCCAAACAGAGAAAGTGTCCACAAAGACAAGGAGGTATTTAGTGTGCCATACTGTGGGCATGTTGGTGAAGTCTACTTGCCAGTCAGCAATGGGAATGTGTCCCTGGGCTTGGTGGAAAGGGAAAGGTTTGGGCCTTAAAGGAATATGAGGTTTGGTCCGCTGACAGATCTGACAATTAGAGGCTATATTCTCTATCATGGCTATGTCAGAAGGGTTGAGGGAGAAGAAGCTCTGTAAAAAAAGGGTCAAAGACTGAGAATTGGAATGGTGTAGAGTATGAAGGAACTTGAAAAGATCCTTGTTCTTACTGGAAGAAGTAGGGGCTTCAGATGAGCTGTCTAAAGTGGCCATAATATGTACCCCATAGGGGCCATAATTGGAAGTGGTAGCACGCATTCGTGGCGCCTGGTCAGCTTTGCATTGCCCTCAGTGATAAGAGAGCCATCCTTCTGATGGGACCTACAATGGACAACTCCCAACTGGGTGGGTAAGTGGGAGGCCTCCATCAGATTGGTTATAAGAGCCGAATTAGTGATCGCATTACCTTTGGTGGTAAGTAGGCGTCGCTCCCTTCATATTGAAGCATGGGATAATAAGATCTGGAAGACATATTTTGAATCAGTATAGAGGGTGAGGGATTTGCCTTGTGCTAGAAGGCAGGCACGAGTGGCTGCTATAAGTTCAATCTGCTGGTTGGTAGTTCCTGAAGGCAAAGCTTTGGCGTCTATAATCTCAGTGGCTGAAACTACAGCATATCCAGAGTAATGAGTGCCGTTCTGCCTAAAGGAACTGCTGTCAGTAAACCAGATAAGGTCAGGCTTGGTGAGTGGTTCCTCAGAAATGGAAGAATGACAGGGGAGGAAATCTTCTAAGGTTTCCAAGCAATTATGAGTTGGTGTGTTAGACGTGGGAGTCATTGGGAGCAGTGAGGGAAGGATCAGTGCGGAGCAGGGGAGGAAAGTAATATTAGGGTTTTCCAGAAAGGAAGTGAGGAGCGACAGAACCCTGGATGGAGGAAGGGTTTGAAGGCCCTTATAAGCTGAAAGATCTTTCAAGTGATCTGGGGAGTGGATAGTTCAAGGTGCCCCAAAACTCAGCTTAGAGGCTTCTTTGTGTAACATTTGTCCAGCAACCAGAGCTCTTAAGCAAGGGGCTCACCCACGGATGGTAGAGTCTAGTTTCTTGGAAAATATGCCACAGGTGCAAATGTAGGCCCATAGTTTCGACCTAAGACCCTAAGTGCTTGCCCCCCTTTTTCATGGACATATAGATGAAATGGTCTTGAAAGATCAGGAAGGTGAAGGGCAGGTGCCTTTAAGAGGAGTTGCTGAAACCTGCGGAAGTGGTAGATGGGGGAGGAGACAAGAGATTCACTAGGGGGTCCATTTGCTTGGTCATACAGGGGTTTGGATAGAAGAGAATAATTTGGGATCCAGGCCCTAAAATAACCTGCTAATCCTAGGAATGATAGTATTTTGGCTTTCATATGGGGCACTGGAAGATCAGAGAGGAGTTGCCTCCTATCCAGTGTTATTTCCTTTTTCCCGGGTCTAAGGCAAAAACCAAGAGAGGTGACAGAAGAATGGGAAACCTGGGCCTTGTGGGGAGACTCCCTATATCCCTTGTCTGCTAGGAAATTAAGAAGCTGAGCGGTGTGGGATTGAGAGTGTTCCCAGAGGGACTACATAGAAGAAGGTCATTGACATATGGAAGGAGAATAGTGTCAGGACAGGTCGGGTGAAAGGATGTGAGGTCCTGGGCAAGAACTTGGCCAAAGAGATGGGGGCTATCCCTGAATCCCTGTGGGAGGACAGTCCAGGAAAGCTGATGAGAATGGTGGATGTGAGAGTCAGTCCATGTAAAAGCAAAGATATTCTGAGATTCTGAGAACAAGGGAATAGAAAAGAATGCATCTTTTAAACCTAGGACCGAGAAGTGGGTAGTAGTGGCAGGGATCTGAGAGAGGAGGGTGTAAGGGTTGGGCACTAGTGGGTGGATGGGGACCACAGAGGAGTTGACAAGGAGAAGGTCTTGAACCAGCCTGTAGGACACTTTAGGTTTCTTAAGTGCCAGAATGGGGGTGTTGAAAGGAGAGTGTGTAGGCCTAAGATACCCCTTTCGTAATAAATCCTGGATGATGGGTTCTAATTCGAGGAGGGCTGTGGTTGTGAGTGGATATTGTGATTGACTAATATATCTTGAAGGGTCCCGTAAGACAATATGAATAGGACTGCATTTAGCCATAAGGGGTGTAGTTGTGTCCCAAACCTCAGGCTTAACTGGTTTAGAGAGTCATGGGAGAGTGCATTAAGGAGGTGTATCTGCCCCTAGGAACATCATGAGGAAATGAGAGGTAGGAGAGGTGTGGGGTGATATGCGAATGCTGACTTTTAATAGTGAGAGTATGTCCCTTCCCAGAAGGGGAATGGGGCAATGGCTCATAACGAGAAAGAAGTGAGTGAAGGACAAAAGGGATCCCTGCATATAACATGATGGGGGGGTTTGAGGGAAAATCTGTTTACCTCCTACCCTGACAATAGGAGTTTTTGAGGGTGTGGTAGAACCCCATACTCCCTTAAGACCGAAAAAGTGGCACCAGTATCCAAGAGGAAGGTAATGAAGCATCCATCCACCAGGAAGGTAAACCTAGGCTCTTGATTCTTGATGGTAATAGTCTGGAGGGAAAGCCCAGGGATCCGTCAATCCTCCGCTGCTAAGCCCAAGAAAGGCTGTGGTTGCCTGGCGGCTGACCAACCTCCCTTTCGGGTTGTTGGGCAGTCTGCCCCCCAGTGTCTCCTTTGATGGCATTTTGGGCAGGGGTTGTAGGGTGTCCTCAGTGAAGGACAATCCCTGGCCCAATGTCCCTCCTTACCACATTTGAAGCAAGCTCCCGGGGGTGTCATATTGGGATGGCGTGGTGATGGCATTCTCTGAATGACCTGGGCCAACATTTGGAACTTGGCATTTTCAGCCCTCTGCCTACGGCATTCACTTTCATCCTCTCTATCATAAAAAACCTTGAAAGCGACAGCGAGGATTTTAGTCTAAGGAGTAGCAGGGCCCTGTTCAAGCTTTTTAAGCTTGGCTTTAATGTCAGGGTAGCTTTGGGCCAGAACATATTTCATTAAGACATGACGGCCATCAGGGGTTTCTGGGTTGAGGTTTGTGTACTGTTAAAGGGCCTTGGTTAGTCTATCCAGGAATTCTGAAGGTGTTTCCTCCTTCCTTTGAATGACCTCCTGCACCTTTTTAAAGTTAACAGCCTTGCGGATGGCCTTTTTCAGGCCCGCCAAGAGGCAGGATGTAAAAAGGTCACTAGACTGTAAGCCTTCAGGGGTGTTGTAATCCCATAGGGGATCCTGCTCTGGGACAGCATGAGGGCCTGTGGGGTGGTTAGGATTGGTCCTATGATTTTCATCAGCATGGGCTTGGGCTAGCTCCCAGACCCATTGACTTTCCTCAGAGAGAAGTGTATTGGCCAAGAGCATGTAGATGTCATGATGAGTGAGACTATATGCTTGCAGGACCCATTGAAACTCCCGAATGTAAGTGGTGGGGTCAGTGGTGAATGAGCCTAACTTCCTCTCTAGCTGAGTAATGTCCGACATGGAGAAGGGCACTTGGACTCTGATGACACCCTCGGGACCAGCTACCTCACAAAGGGGTGCGATTGTCTTGGGGGTGGGAAGGAGTCCCTTAGACCTGGTAACAGGACGACTGAAAGAGGCAGGAGGCGGACAGGAAGGAGAGGGAGGGGCAGGGAGTGTCTCTTTGGAAGAGGAGGAGGTGGAGCAGGCAGAAGAGGGCGGAGGGGAGGAGGATGAAATGGAAGGCTGAGGATCCCTGGAATCAGGCAGAGGAAGAGGAGGGTATAGTGGGAGAGAAGGGGCAGATAGGACTGGGGGATAAGGTGGGGGTTCATCTGCTGGGTTGAATGAGGAAGAATCTGTGAAGTCAGGAGTAGACGTAGGGGAAAAGAAGGGTTTGCAAACAAGGAGGACCTGAGAGGGAGGGCAGGAGGATCAGCGACAGGGTGCTGTGTGAGAAGGCTAAAACCTTAAATGCAGGGAATCTCACTCCACTTTTTCAGATGCTGGCAGTAGTTAAAAAGGTCGCAGATGAAGTTTGGATGTAAGGAGCCTTCTGGAGGCCAATGATTGCCATTATCCAGTGGATATGTAGGCCAATCTTGGGTACAGAATTTGATTAGAAGTTTGGGCTTGATGTCTGGTGTGAGGGAGAGTGTGGCCAGATTTTTTAGTAGACATTTGAGAGGTGAGGCTTCAGGTACAGATGAAGAGGTGCCCATAGTCACAGGGAGAGAAGGAAGACAGACAGACAGAGAGAGAGAGAGAGAGAGAGAGAGAGAGAGAGAGAGAGAGAGAGAGAGAGAGAATAAGAGTAAGGGAGAGAGACAAAGAGAAAACCCGGGCTGGAACGGCTTTCAGGAAGCTCAGGGCGAACGGGGGTCAGGTGGGCGTCCCCAAAATGACCAGCCGTCATGAGGAAATACAGAGGGCACTACCTGGGCGTCACCAGTGAAGTGCGATCTGTGAGACCCAATGGGTTCGGAGCCACGGGCAACCTGACGTCAGGAAAGTTTTTGAACGCAGCGGAAAAAGTCAGTAATGAAAACAGAACTCCGGTTCCGGCAGAATGTAGTTCCAGGACGGGAGTTCAGTTTTCCCGAGCAGAGAGGCAGCTTCAGCCAGACACTGCAGCCCCGCAGCAAACAGCAACTCTAGCCAGCAGCGGCAGCGGCAGCAGAGGAGAAAAAACCACAGAGCCTCTTGTGTAAACTCAGAAGCCTCACGCCCCAAAGGAAAACGGATCACCAGAGGGTCCACTGCGACCAGTAAAGGTCTTAGTGGCAGGAATTTCCTGCCCCCTACAGGGCGTCGAGAGTGGGCCGGAAGATCAAGGTCACAAAACCAGTGGTAGCCCGAAGGGAGTTGCAGAGCCAGGGTCAGGGGAGGCTTACATATATCAGATCTGTGGTGGGTGCAGGAAGCTGGCTGTCTCCGGGGGAGCAGGGGACGGGGCTCTTGTTAGAAAGAGCTCACCCATATCCTCACATGGGGCACCAGAATGAAAGAACTTCCCACGCAAAGGCACTTCGCTGGGAGAATTCCAATTTTATTGCAAAAAGCTGTGTGCTTATATAGAACTAAGGGGAATATGGAAGGGCTTAGATAAATGGCAGCAAACCGTTTATTGGTTAGTTCTTTCAGATATCAGCTCTGGAGCCCAGGAATTAGTTCTTATTGGGGCTAAGGTTCCCCACCAGCGAGATTTCAAATTGGCGCCAGCGGGAGAGTTCACACGGGTGGGAACATTTGGCACCACTGTAGAAAAAAGAAGGTAGGAAGAAGAAGTCCTTAGGCACCATGTTGGGGTTTTTCTCTGGGGTATGGCTGCCGTTTATACTTTTCCCAACAATGAGTATACCAGACAGTGCCTTGATTGACTGGTTTTCATGAAAATGGTGTTTAACAGAGATGCCAGAAAGTTGGATCCTGCTGAGTAGTGGGCCTAGAGCAATGGTGGGCAGGTGGGTGATAAAACATCTGTGGTGGGGCCATGTAGATCTTTCATTGGATTCCAAATGGCTTGTGACTGACATGGTGAAGCCAGCAGACCCTTATATGTAAAGGCACCTTGTTACATAGAGAGGTTTCAGGACATTGTTCAGAATCAGGTTGCTATGGTCAAGGGGGCAAGCTATGTGGGATAGAGGCCTGGTTCTTGTATTCTCCTGCAGACCCTGACCCACCACACGTGACAGAAATCCCTCCTGCACTGTGTCCCCGTTGAACTCCTTGTATTTCATGAAGCAAATACCAAACTCCCAGTGCAGCAGCAAGAAACACCATGAAAATAGATGATGACTATATGGATTCAACGTCCACACAGGGAGACATTCAGCCCCCAGGGGCCACAGTTTACCTACAATGGAAAATTCAGCACTGCTATCTCATGTTCATTGGAAAATAAGAAACCATGTCCTCCAGGTCACATTGATGCAGACCCAGCTTTTATGGTCTCACTAGAAAGGAAGCTAAAGCTCCTGACAACAACATATATTTGAAGTGCCCAACCTCACAGGCAGTTTCTCAAGAAGTCTCTAGGCCAGCAGACCTTCAAGTTTTTGGAGGGTTTACCCTGTCCCTTACTTTTGGAAACTCCTCTACCACTTCCAAGGTTGTGAACTTCTGATCATATTCCATTCTAGATATGTATTCACGGATTTTCTAACTTTTCTCCTCTGATTGTGTCATACTTGGGCCATAGGTGTTGTCAAGGCATTGTTCTGGATGAGAGTGGGAAGATTTTGGTGTAGCACATATTTACATACACATTGGATTCATTTTTCAATTTTCCATTCAAAATACCGAATCCCTGACACTAACACATACCCTACTAGACTCTGACTACTAATCCTAATATGATGGAGAAAAATAACCCAAACAGAATAGAAATACAAGCGGTTGAGAGGAGGCATGGCGTATAGTTGGTCTTGCCTTTTGCATGATATAGGGTAAGAGTTATAAATCTTGTTAATTTTTTGTTGAAATGGTTCTCCATGTGTTTTTAAAGTTAACACATATGTGAATTTCTGTCTCCCTTTTTCTGTAGCCAATTCAGCACATGTATTTTTATATGCACATATAAAATCCTACCTGGTATCACATGTACATTTTTGTGAGGTGGCTAACTTGGGAGATACAAAGTATGAGAAGAGATGACTCCTCCTAAATGTTTTTGGAACTGAAAATTCAAACTATGAGTGAGCTTCTTAGTTGAAAAACATTATACATAAATCCATGTTCAGTAAAATTAATATTTTTGGATCTGTGAATGATATATATTTCATGATGAATTTTGATTGGCATATATATTGCTACTTTCTAATGTATCTGTGTGATATATATATTTTCAAAATATGAAATATATGTGTCTTATTATACACTCCCTAAATAATTCACTCATGTTCATGTATATGCTTTTATAATCAACTTTTCATAAGATTGTTTTTAGAAATATTCATCCACCTGAAATACATATTTATTTCCTAGTACTGAAAACTCACTTCAGTGAATGGTGCAAACAAAGCCTTATATTTCTACAGTAACTGACCCAATTTAACATCAATGAAAGTAGATTTCTATGGGACATGATGTGTATTTTGATGTTCATTTTAATTCAACACTGGTACATTACTATTTCTTCAGTTTTTATACATCGTAGAATATACATTTCATCCACAAGTTCACAAATTGAAAGACATTTGTAACACATTCAATCACTTCCTGCTTCAGAACACATGTATTCCTCCTTATTTTTGACTGGTTATTTCATGAGACTTCTTTCCAAACACATTATTTTCGATTTCCATAATCAATTTTGAAGCAAAACTCACACACATTTTATGATAAACTACAACCCTAATATTACCATTAGATATATAACTGGTTGGAATGAATGTATGTATATCAATATAAGATTTCCTGTGTATTTTGGGATATCAATTTATTCCAATTTCTAAATTTGGAAACAGTTATATTATTTATTCACAGTATGGTCTATTCATGCATTCTCTCTATATTCATACACACATGGTACACCTATTTGTGCCCCCAATACTAATTTATATCTCTTCAAAATATTGCTCTCAGAAATGGTGCAACAAATACTCATGTCACCTGATCTACATATACATTTTATCACAGTAATATTCTGGCCACAAAATGCAAAGTCACCCTTACGACTGTACCAAAGCCTAAATGGAATATGAGTATGGATTATGAAAATCACCCATGTCCAGGTTGCCTAATGCTCTCAAATGTCAATCCTATTGGTGACTACATATTTGTTTCTTCCTAAGATTATTTATTCAAACTCAAGCCTGTAGAAAATGTCTAATCCTATCAATCACTTTATCATTTGCTGATTTTCTAATGTCTCTATTGATATCTGCTTTCCTACATATTTTCCCCAGTTCATCATTGTGACTGACTCTTCACATGTGCTGACATTTACATTTTCTCTCTACCCAAAACCCTATTGCTAAAGAACTTTTTGTCCAAATCATATACTCACTCTTTTTCCTAATCCTACCAACTATCTTCCTAATCCTACGAACTATCCTTTTTTGACTGGATGTTCTCTTTGACATTCAATCATCCAAGGTACAAGGTCCTATGCCATTGTGTATAGATTTATCTGAGACACATGTGCAGAACATAATTCAAACCTAAGTATCCCAATCAAGGATCCAAAGCCCTTCTGGGCTTCAAATCTTACCTAGATTTCGGTTTTCATAAATATATTTCCCCTCTATATATTCTAATAAATATTGCAGGTTCCCAATAACATTATTCATCCAGCAGAATGATTCCTAAGCCAAATCAAACATGTTATTAACCCTAACCATACTCTGTTCCCTCAATCTAACTTTACAGAAAAGCGGGGACAGAGTTGGTCTTACAATACAGGAATGTAAGAAATCTTCCACCTGCTGAGAAATGAAAAGGTCCATGCAGAAATGAACCCTGGGGAAGCTATAGGAAGCTATGAAGGACCTGAGAGAGCAAAAGTCATCTTCCACGACAAACAACCTGGTCAGGATGAAGGGGTGTGTCTGAAGCAGTCTCTCTTTTCTTAATGTAGAGAAGATGGACAATACCAGGCCTGTGTGGAGAGCTGTTCCCAGGTGCCTATGTTTGATATACCATTCAAACTTGTGAAAGTGTCACAGGAAGTAGGGGCAGCCTCCATCAATTGGGACACTTGGAAGCAACTTTTAGGACAAAGTGGTTGCCAAGGCAGTGACCTCATTCAGTTCCTGAAGGAAGTGACCTACATCACTTTCTTGGTGATGGAACTCTCTGAACTAGGGATCCAGGAAGACAGGCACCCAGAGGCAGTCCCAGTCCCAGTCCCAGTGGCCTCACATATTTGGATTTACCAAGGACAGAATCAGTCTTTCTTGGTAACTACTGATGTGAGGATGGCCAAATGCCAGGAAGGTCTGAAGAGGGGACTTTCCTGAGTAAGCAGGTAGTGTCTCACCACTGGCAACTTACAACTTCACAGTGTTGGCCAAGGAGTCCACATCTGACATAGGACAGTCCATTTTGGAGTAACATACTATGGCCCATCAGTCAGAGGACACTCCGGATAGTCATAGACCTACTTGGGGGAAGGAGGTGACTTTTTGGGTGTGGGTGTGAGTTTGTGGTTTTGTCTCATGATCTGAGAATAGGTAGGAAAGTCGGTTTGTTAGGATTGGAGTGGACTGTTTCTAGTAAGTCTTTTGACAATGCGAGTGTTTTTATGTCTGTTTATCCCACTGTGTCCGTGGTTGTAGACATTAGAAAAGAGAATGCATCAATGGATGTGTCCTGAATAGAAGAAAGCTTCACAACATTCATCCTGCCCAATTTATGAATGGATTTTGTCTTGCCTAATGGATGGGCAACAACCACTGTCTTCCTAAATTCCTGTTTTCTTCTTGAATTCTGGCCACTCTCCAGAATAGGCTCATGGTTTTGTTTCCAAGACATGAACCACCTCCAAGCTCTGTGACATGGCTATGTACTGGATAGCTGAAGGGAATGGGATCATCTCAGAAAACTCAGATATCATTTTAGAAACCCTGCCTTGGGCCATTTGCTTACCTATTGTTCTGTTGCCCTGAATGTCAGAAAGGTCTTTGCCTCAGGCCACCCCTTTTTGAAGCCTGAAGAAAACGGTTTTCAATGGAAATTAATGGGCATCACCTGTAGATCTTTGCTTAATTGCTTTGGAAAGGGATGTGTCTGCATCAGACTCTTGGCCATGTTTGAGGTTGTTGAATAGATTTTCAGCACCTGATGGATCTAACGAACAATTACATGTGTGCTTCCAAAACCAAAATGGCCAAAAAAGCAGTCATTGTGGACGAAGTCTCTCGCCTTCCTCTGTAAGATTACTGATCTCCATCAAGTGAAAATAGGGATCCTTTTTGTCAAATGAGTTCTTCAAACCCTGCAGAGGATAGCCCATAGGTGCTTGGGTTTTCTCATGATTCCAATTCACATAAAGAATCTATACCCGAGAGTCAGTAGGCCTCAAATTGGAGAATCAGAGCAGTATTTACGGCAGGCTCATTTGATAACTCCTGGTTCTCAGAAAGGGTGTCCAGGCAACCCTGACTTTAGGCAAATGACGGGCAAGGGAGGTTATTTTGTACACTGTATTGGGCTGAGCCCCTCATGGAAACCTCGAACCACAGGTTATGATGAGTGTCTATATGGAAGAAGATGAGGGCCTTGTGGGAGTGCTTTGGTTTTAATTGTGGTCATTTGTTTGGTGGTTGGAAGTGATGACTGGGTCTATCTGGGCTTGAACTCTGGTGTGATTCCACTTATAGTCTGAGTTCTCGAACTGATCTCAGAGAAATATTGCCATAAACTGTGTTCAGATTTTAGGAGGCCACGCATGGGATTCTCCCTTGGAAACTGAGATCAAATACAAGGGTGGCTTTCCACAGAGCCTTGGAATCTCAGCTAGGATATCACATGATTTTATTCTGAAAGATTTGGCAGCCATAGTTGACAGTCAGAACACCCATGGACGTCACATTAAAGACCTCAATGGGCCTGGCTTCATGTGACCTTTTGACCACTCTATGGGAAGACTTGCCTGTGAGATTTCTCCAGAGAATTCATTGAAAACAGCTTCCTCACCATTTAATATTTCCTGAATGAACTGAAACCCACAGTGCCTCCAACTTCATCCATGAAAAATGGCTAGATAAATACAATGAAATCTTTGAAATTCCCTTAACCAGGTGGCACTGGAGAACCTTTAGATGTCTTGTTGCTGATCTTGAGTATACCAGAGAATGCCATGATTGACCGGGTTTCATGAAAATGGTGTAGAACAAAGATGCCAGTAAGTTGGAGCCTGCTGAGAAGTGGGCCTATTGCAGTGGTGGGTGGGTGTGTGATAATACATCTGTGGTGTGGCAATGAGGATTTGCCATTGCCTTCCAAATGGTTTGTGACTGACATGGTGCAGCCAGCAGACCCTTCTATGTAAAGGCATCATTTTATATGGAGAGGTTTCTGGGCTAAGTTCAGAGTCAGATTTCTATGGACAAGGGGGCAAGCTCTGTGAGATAAAAGCCTGGTTGGTGCATTCTCCTTCAGACCCTGACCCACCACAAGTGACAGAACTTTCTTCAACACTGGGTTTCAGTTGAACTCGTTGTATTTCATAAAGCATATACCAAACTCCCAGTACAGCAGCAAGAAACACCACAAAGTGGAGGATGACCAAATGGCTTCACAGTCCAAACGGGGAGACACTTAGTATCCAGTGGCCACAGTTTACCTACAAAGAGAAAATTCAGCACTGCTGCCTCATGTTCATTAGAATACAAGAAACCATGTCCTCCAGGTCACATAGATGCAGACTCAGCTTTGATGGTATCACTAGAAAGGAAGCTAAAGCTCCTTACAACAACATATATTTCAAGTGCCCAAACTCAGAGGAAGTTTCTCAAGAAGTGTTTAGGCTGGCAGAGCTCCATGTTTTTGGAGTGTTTACCTGTTAGACCAGGACACAAGAAAAGACCACTGACTCTAATTAAAATCAAATTAAATTAAGCTTATTATTTCCACTGGCTGTGCTACCTCTCCCTCACAAAACGGCGGGAAAAAGACAGCAACCCCAGCTTTCCTACAGGCAGCTTAATAGCCCAGAAAATTACACAAAAGGGGGTTTACAGATAACAGAACTCTGACAAACATCACACCAATGGCAGTCTACATTTTTTTTGCTGTCCCTACATCAGAGTTCATGAAGACCATTAGAGCCTCAGAGAGGGTTGTTGTCTGGCCAGAGAAGGCAAATATTTATGATGTGTCACTAAAGTTTCAGAGAGGGCTGCTATCTGGTCAGAGAGCCGGGCATGGGTGAGTTCAAGGCATGGGCAGGCATTCCAAGCAGGTTTAGAATTTGAAGTAATTTATGGTAAAGCAAAAATTATCTTTTCATGGCTTTTTGGCAAGATGGCTCCCAATTTAAATTAAAGATCAGGTTGGGTCTATCATTCCCGCCTTTTCTTTGTGTCCCCTTCAAATCTTTGATAGATTACGGGAAGAGCACTGAGGAAATTTTAATCCCTCAGGTAAGAGTCTCCAAATTTTTAGAACTCACCCAAAACCGATCTCCCTGATTTTACCTGACTTAATTAATTACTTATATTGATAGTCTATTTATCTTTCTCTCCATTGTTATAAGAAGAGTGGTGTCACTCATTTTTTCTTCTTCTGACCTGAGACAGGGTGACGTGAGTGGGCATGGGATGAGGGACATGAGTTGCCTTTTAGAAGTCAGTTGAGGGACATGAGTTGCCTTTTAGAAGTCAGTTCGGTTTGAAGTCTGATTGGGGAAGAACAGGTTGTAAAGTCATCTGGGGATGGGTTCTTCTATGAGAGAAACAAAAACCATGAGTACTGAATAAATGTTGCAGCACCTGGAACATGTCACTGTATAGAAGTTCCCTCACCAGTCTTTAATATCCCCAGTTATCAGGACTGTCAATTTAATATTTAACTTTTACTGTTACACTTGTCCCTCCCCATAAGATACAGTTTAATTATTTAATGTCATCTGATCTTGTAAAATCCTTTTACTATTATGACCTCTGTGTCTCTTTGAGAAACCTTTAATTCTATTACTCAGGGCTGGATAATTGTACTAGCAAACACCAAGCCAACCTGTGTAGGTTAGGAATATCTGTAGGCCTTAAACTGAAAACTTCTCCCTGTGGCAGGTCTTCTTGATAGTCTCTTTTTATAAGTATCAGGCATTCCTGTCTGAGAATTCTTCTTTGTAGCCACCAGTCTTACTTATTTTGGGAGGCAAACATAAAGTGCATACCTTAACATTATATTATTATTATTATTATTATTATTATTATTATTATTATTATTATTATAATTTAAAATGCCCAGGAATGGATGTATTTTGTTCTTAACTGTCTTTGCTAAGTGTTTAAGATGAAGCAGTCAAACTGACTTTTGTTTCCATCTATTGTTAACAGTCAGCTGACCTTTTATGGGAGTCAATTCTGGGGAAACTTGAGAGCAGATTCTCAGTTCTGCTAGTGCCATTTGCGCTAGGTGGGTCCAGATCTTGCTTGACCATTTGGCTTCCCTCGGAAGCATCAGGGATGTCTCCTTTCTTTCATGACTCTCCTCTTCGTTACAAATACACTGATTGGCTTTCTGTTCTCCAGTGGTCTCATTAATCTCCCTGATCAGCAGGAGGTTATGTGGCTCAGAGTTTCAAAGCTCTTTAGAGAAGTCCCCTGTTCCCTGGATTCAGACTGACTCATAGGGCAAAAGCCAAATATTGGTTTTCTTGGCTCTTTTCATTTAACTTTAATTTTAAATCCTAATCTTAAACATCCAGCAAATAAATTTTAACAGCCTTATATTAAGAGTACTGGGCTTTAATGTCTATAACTATATAATTATCTTTTTATTAATTGGGATCTGTATTATTCTGTCTGTATTGTAAGTAATGACTTATTATATTGAATAAACCCATGTTGTGTTCTTAAAGCAACACGTTTGTAAAACAGTAACAGAGAATCTTTAGATCACTTATAAGAAAATTTCAAAATAAAATTAACAAAAGTAAAAATACTTAGCTTGTGTAACAGCTACCCTGAATTTTTTGGCTGAGTTATACATTATATCCCCTGTTTGAGATCCTAGGAATATTGACCTTAAAAAAAACCAACTTTTTAACATAACTTTAAAGAAATATTATCTAACCTACTGGTTTCGTAGTCATTCTCACATGTAGTAAGATGGGACACAGAACCTTATCTCAGCTAAGGCAGGGCTCTTTATAAATCTTAAGTATTTTAGTTCTAAAGCTAATTCTTATTTTTAAATATCATTTGACAAAGTTTACATAAATTGTTTGAGGTCACATGAACATTAGCTAACACCATATGATATCACATTTAAAACATGAATTAAAGAAAGGCTGAAAGTTTTTAACCTTTACATCGATTAGGCTCTCATTAACTAAAAAATACATTTAAATTGTTCCCCAATGTAAAAAGTAACATAAAAGTTTACATATCTTATTGATAACAGGTAAATAAATCCCCAATATATTTTTTACCATACAACTTCAGAGCACCAGCTTGATATAATGCTCTTTTAAAGTTTCTACCTTACAGACTTGCATACCTATAAGATATGAAAACATTGATAGCATCACAATTACATTGATGTTTCTACATTAACCAAGTTTAGCTTTTAAAGCAATGGCAGTACAGTGCTCTAAAATAACAGTTCTTATTTAATCAGTTGTTTAATTTTTATGGTTGCTTGCTCTGGAGAAAATAAAACTTAATAAACACAACGTTATGGGTAAACTTATGTTTTAAGAAATTTTTGTCTCATTAACACATGACTTATTTTTATATTCTTATACAGACTTTAATAAGAACTTATTCAGACCTTAGTAAATCAATCAGATATCTAAGAAAAGTACTCATGAATGAGCAATCCCATATCAAATTTACTTTACTTATTTATCAAAATATTAGAGAAATGTGTTGACAGTGTAAACCATTTTTATGTTGAAGGAAAGGTCCTAGAACCAAGGCATATTAGACATTTTGTAGATATTAATATTTTATTAGATTTTTGAACACCTAAAAAAATTGTAAGCTTAAATTTAAAGACATTGATTTTTATCTGTTTATCCAATTTAAATTGAAACATTTAAATCACGTGAATTAAAGATCTTTGGATCTCCTATTTAAATTTGTTTTAATGAGCGCTTTTTTATGAGCGCTCCTTGTATATGTTAATTTGTGTATCATATATATGATATACGGACATATGTATATGTGGACATACAACACATAACAAAAGTGTGCACACATAATAATAGTAAAGGCCTTGTAGCTTTTCTCAGGTGAAATCTCCATTGCAATGTTTCAAAAAGTCTACAGTTGGTCAAAGATAGAACTGATCTGAAAAACATTAACCTAGGTCTGTATGCTCAAAATCATGAGCTCAAAAAAAAAGTATCTAAGGAAAAAAAAAGAGTCCTAGAAAAAGTGACTGGCTAGTAATTAGTAAATACCATACAATTTACCTTTTTTTTCCCTTAGGCCTCAAATCAGTCTCCTACTAAGCTTTCAGGCTTCTTTCATTTACATTTCAATATAAATCATGGCTGAGGTCTGGAAGGAGCAGGAAAAACTGCTATTCTGAGCAGACACCTCAGGCCTAAGGCATTTTAACCATAATTTTGAGGTTCGGATGTTGAAAATTATGATACAAATTTAAGATACAATTCACAAAATTTTATATCTTTACATCTTGTTTTGTCAACAGATACCATTCTATGATTTACTATCCTTGTCCAAATTAATGCAGTGGTACACACAGTGACATTTTCCGAGGCTATCCAATTCAAAATTGGTGAAAAAAAGACTGTATGATTGGGAATTTACTTGCCAACTTGGGAGTAGAGTTCTTCAGTTTTCCATACTAAGTATTTAAGTTCTCTGGCATGAATTATCTGAAATCATAAACTAAACAATTACCTAAACCCGACTTTTAACTGCAAGATTCTGCAATGCTTCAAAAACCCATTCAGATACCAGATTGTTAAAATAAAACATCATCATTTAGACACACATTCAGCTAAGATCATTCCCAAGAAACAATTTATAATATCAACACATTATTGCACATGTCTTAAAGGGCCAGATACAAAGACACAAGACAGACAGAAAGGAGGTTCAGACTATGGCTGTCAGAGAGAACCGTTTAAACCAGAGCAGATAAGAGAAAAATCTCCTACACCAGTGTGCACCATAGATATCCACGGGGGGGGACCACATGTTTTAACAGAGGGGAAACCTGAAATGTAAAATAAAGTGTCTCCATGGTGACTTCACTGCATTTAGTGTCCCCTTTTTCTTTTTCTCTTTTTTAACAAGACAGAGGTGGCATAATTCTTACAGTGCGGGGAGGAAGGAGGTAATTCCCTGAATCAACAGGGCTTTGGCAGCTGCTGGGAGTCCCTCAGTCCCTCCTTTTACTTACTGGATTAGCTCCTCTTGTTCAGTTCCACACCAAGCATGCTTCATCTCCTAATATTTCAGTAGACAGCTCTCACAAAGTTCCGGGGTGGAGGGCGGGTACCAAATTTGTAAATTAAACTTCGATTCCTCAACTTGACGCCAATTAATACCAATTTAATAATGAGGACTGAGTTTTGAGAAAAAGAAAAAGGGAGGTTTATTGCTTTGCGAACAAAGGAGAAACACAGGGGACTCTGCCAAAGGTTGTGACTCTCTTGATCTGGAGTGACAAGGGGTTTTAAAGGAGTTTCACTTGTTAACCTCGGAGATGCTCAGTTCTTAGGTCCCCACCAAGCAATGCCCTCTGCAATGGGTGTGCTCCAGGCAGCCAGCAAGGAGCTTCTATCATCCTGCTTAACAAAGGCGAGTAAAGTTCATCGCAGTTCCCTAAAACACAGTCCAAAGGGGTGTCAGGATTACTCTTTTTATTACCTATTTTTACGTCCAAAATCCTTAAGTTTTTACCACTGAAATCACACAACAAAATGAACAAAAACAAACAAACAATCAAAAAAATAGAACACAAAACAAAACACAAAAAACAGAAACCATGCGCCTAAACAGAAAAACAGTGGAACAGTGCAACATCTTGCTATAGCTCCAGGGTAGGAGTGCATGCGTGCCCGTCGGCCCCTCTCTACAGTTCCAGAGGAATTCCCTACAGAACAGAACAGAGGACAGAACGATTCTGGTTACTCTCCTGGAAAGGAGTATATGTGAGCCTCCCCAGGCCACATCTCTGTCATCAGAAGAGATCTCCCTTAACCGGATATCAGATGTTATAAAAGCCCCACTTACCTATGGAGGACTCCTCCACCAGGTGCTTGCTAATAGTTTTAGTGCAGAGGTTCACTGCAGCGCTCCCCGGACTAAAGGCTCTTTTCCTAATATAGAGAAGATGGACCAAATCAGGCCTGTGTGGAGAGCTGTTTCTTGGTGCCTATGGTTGATATACCATTCTAATTTGTGAAAGTGCCACAGAAAGTAGGGTAAGCCTCCTTCTCATGGTACGCTTGAAAGCAACTGTTTGGAAAAAGTGGTTGCCAAGGCAGTGACCTCATTCAGTTCCTGAAGGATGCAACCTCACCTCACTTCCTTGGTAATGGAACTCTCTGAACTTGGGATGCAGGAAGCCAGGCACACAGAGTCAGTCCCAGTCCCAGTCCTAGTGGTCTCACTTGCTTCAATTTAACAAGGACAGAGTCAGTCTTTCTTGGTACCTACTGATGTGAGGATGGCCAAATGCCAGGAGTACTCTGATGAGGGGCCTTTCCTAAAAAAGCAGGTAGTGGCTCACAGCTGGCTCCTGACCACTTCACAGAGTTGGATATGGAGACCAGATCTGAGACAGGATAGGCCATATCTGGGGAACATAGTATGGCCGAGCAGTCAGAGGACACTCCGGATAGTGAGAGACCTATTTGGGGGAAGGAGGTGCCTTTTTGGGTGTGGATGTGTGTTTGTGGTTTTGCCCCATGTTCTGAGAAGAGGTAGGAAAGTCGGTTTGTCTGGTTTGGAGTGAACTGTTTCTAGTAAGTTGTTTGACAAGGCGAGTGTTTCTATGTCTGTGTATCCCACTGTGTCCGTGGTTGTAGACATTAGAAAAAGAGAATGCATCAATGGATGTTTCCTGTCTAGTAGAAAGTTTCCCAGCATTCATCCTGCCCAATTTATGAATGCACTAGGGCTTGCCATATCGATGGGCAACACCTGCTATCTTCCTAAGTTCCTGTTTTCTTCCTGAAATCTAGCCACTCTCCAAAATAGGCTCATGCTTTTGAGTCCACAATATGTACCACCTCCAAGCACTGTGACATGGACATGTACTGGATAGCTGAAGGGATTGGCAAGCATCTCAGAAAACTCAGATATCGATGTGACCAGGAAAGTCTCAGTGGAGAACCCCTGCAATGGGCCTTTTGATTGCCTATTTTTCTGTTGCCCTGAATGTCAGTAAGTTCTTTGCCTGAGGCCACGCCTTTGTGAATCCTGAAGAAAACAGTTTTCAAACGGAAATGAATGGGCACCACCTGTGGCTCTTTGCTTAATTGCTTTGTAAAGGGATGTGTCTGAATCAGCCTCTTGGTCCTGTGTGAGCCTGTGGCTTAGATTCTCAGCACCTGATGGATCTAAAGAACGATCCCATGTGTGAATCCAAAATCAAAATGGCCAAAAATCAGTTACTGTGGATGAAGTGCCTCACATTCTTCTGTAAGGTTCCTTACCTACATCAAGTGAGAATAGGGATCCTTTGAGTCAAATGAGTTCTTCAAAGCCCTGCAGATGCTAGCCCATAGGTTCTTGGGTTTTCTTATGAATCCAATTCAAATAAAGAATCTAAACCCCACAGTCAGTAGGCCTCAAATTGGAGAACAGAGCTGTATTAATGGCAGACATATTTGATAACTCCTGGTTCACAGGGAGGGTGTCCAGGCCACCCTGACTATTGGCAAATGAGGGGAAAGGGAGCTTATTTGGGACACTGTCTTGTGCTGCACCTCTCATGGAATCCTCTTGCCAGAAGATATGGTGAGTGTCTATATGGAAGAAGATGAGTGCCATGTGGGAGTGTTTTGGTTTTAATTGTGATCATTTGTGTGGCGGTTGGAAGAGATAATTGGGTCCACCTTGGCTTGAACTTCGGTGTGATTCCCCTTAGAGTCTGTGTTTTGGAATTGACCTCCGAGAAGGTATAAGGTCCTATGCCATTGTATATCCATATTTCTGGGACATCACTACAGAATGTAATTCAACGCTAAGTATACCAATCAAGGGCCCAATGAACTTCTGGGCTTCAAATCTTACCTAGATTTCTGTTTTCATACTTATATTGAAAGGTTAATAAAATAGGTACTTGTCACTTCTTGATTTTCTGTATGCTTAACAAAACACTGTTGAAATCTTGAGAACTGTTTGCTATTCTTGTTCCCAGAATGTGCTGTCCCCAACTGCCAAACTGCAGAATGTACTCGGTCAACCAGTTGCACGCAAACCGCCCACTCGCACTTACCCATCAATAAACTTTCCTTCCTGCCCTCTCCAAGGAAAATATATAAGCACTTCTTAAGCTGTTCTCAGGGCTCTCTGCTCTATTCAAGTGAGCTCTGAGCCCTTGCATGCCGGACTCCCAATAAAGCCTTTGCTGTTGCATGAGACAGTCTCTTGGTGGTCTCTTCCACCCACCCTCGCCCGATCTTTACATCTGGTGGCCCCAGTGAGATCCGGCAGCCGCAGATGAAAGACCCCCCAACGGGCTCCTCTGGGGATAAATAAGGCCCCTCTTTCTGGTTTCAGGATTCAGGTTAGGGTTTCACAAAATGGCTATTGGTAAAGAGCGTGAGCTCTCTCCCATGGTGGCTGACACACATGTAACAGAGCCACAGGCCATGTCCCTGGGGGATGAACTCATGAAATCGAGGAACAATAGTCTCCTTTATTCAGTGATATTTTGTTTCGGATTCGGTATTGCCAGCCCATCATGTTTTGCCAGCTACTCAGTCATGGTCTCAGTATTGGACGTCCATTGCCTGTCTTTATTGTCTTGTCTTGTCTGTGTCTTGTGTCATTGCTTTTATTGTCTGTGTATATTTCATTATGGGACAGAGCACTTCAATGCCTCTGTTCATGACCCTTGATCACTAGACCAAAGTCTGCTTAAGGGTTCAGAATCTTTCTTTTTCAGTAAAACGCCGGATCTTGCAGATTCTGTGTCTCAGAATGACCCAACTTTGTAGTCAGATGTCCCCTAGAAGGATCTTTCTACTTCGCACTAATTTGAAAAGTTCGAGATATTGTCTTTTAGCCGGGGCCACGTAGACGTCCAGATCAACAGCCATATATCTTAACTTGTCAGGACCTCTGCAAATCTCCTCCTCCAAGGGTGAAGCCTTTCCTTGTCCCTGCACGGACTCCTACTCCTTCCCCCATGATTCTATCTCTTTAACTCTCTGCTCCTCCTCCTGCACCCTCTGTTCTCCCTGAGTCTCAAGACTCTACTGGACTCTCCTCCCCCTCCTTATCCTCTGCCTTCATCCCCCAACTGCCAACACCCTCTAAGTGATTCCCCTGCTGCTGACTCAGCCTCTCCACCATTCAAAGAAGCTAGGATGGCCCAGCGCCATCCAGATGACAGTCCCGTGGCACACAGAGCCCCTCCTTCCCTGGAGGAAGCTGGCCCGGCTAAAAGAACTCAGAGAACTCGCCAACGTTTTTACACCTGCCTACTTGGGATAACTGCCAACAACTCCTAGGGACTTTCTTTATGACAGAGGAATAAGAGAAAAACCTCCAAGAAGCTAAAAAAAAAAAAAATATCCTCGGACCTGATTGGCGACCAACACAACTTCCCAACATAATCAAAGCGAGCTTACCCTTAAACCAACCCAACTGGAACCCCAACACCTTTGAAGATAAAGAGCATCTGTCCAATTATTGCCTGGCTCTAATAGCAGGTCTCCAAGGGGCTGCTAGGTGACCAACTAATTTGGCCATGGTAAGAGAAATTATTCAAAGGCCTGATGAATCTCCCTCTTTGTTTCTAGAAAGAATTATGGAGGCATATAAAAGATATACTCCTTTCGATCCTCAGGCAGCGGATCAAAATTCATCTGTAACAATGGCCTTAATTGGGCAAGCTGCCATGGATATTAAAAAAATTTAAAAGAGAGATTTAGTCAGAGAAGCTGAGAAAGTATACTATAAGAGAGAAACAGGGAGAAAGAAAGGGAGCAAAGGAAGAATGAGAGAAGCAAAAGACAGACTAAGGGATTGACCAAGATCCTTGTCACAACAAGAAAGAGGCCAGAAATTAAGACGTAAGGTGACAGTAAGGGTTACCTGGGGCCATGCAAGAGGCCACCCCTGGCCTCAGATCAATGTGCCTACTGTAAAAAAAAAAGGACACTGGGCCAAAAAGTGCCCTATAAAGAGACAGCCACGCCAGCCAGCCATTGTGACTCTGGTGCATGACTAAGAAAGTTGGGGCTCAGATCACTTCCCCTAGCTCAGGGTAACTTTTGAAGTGTAGCGGACCCCAGTAAACTTTGAAATGAATACAGGAGCAGTATACGAAGCCCTTAAGGCCCCATTGGGCCCTCTATCAAATAAAAGGTCTGTAGTTCAAAGGGCTAATGGCAGTAAATATCGGGCTTAGACTACTAAGAGGACCATGGACCTAGGTAAAGGAAAAATCCATCACTCCTTCCTAGTAATCCAGGAATGCCTGGACCCATTGATGGGCAGAGATCTGCTCACCAAGCTCTTGGCCTTAATAACTTTTAACCCTGAAGGCTACCAAATGAAATTTCTAAATCCTTTAGTATAAACTCCTATAGTCACGGCTTTAACTAAATTAGTAGAAGATGAACATCCACTCTTCACACCCCCCAAGACTGATCAAACAGGCAAGCTACGCCAGAAATGGATAACAGATTACGCAGATGCCTGGGCAAAAACTGCTGGGTTAGGCCTGGCCGTGAAACAACCTCCAATAACAGTGGAGTTAAAAACCTCAGCCTCCCCAATTAATGTCAAATAATATCCTCTAAGCAAAAAAAGCTAAAGATGAGATAAGGCCCCATATTCAGAAATATCTGACCTTAGGCGTCCTAAGGCCCTGTCAATTGGCCATGAACACTCCCCTGCTACTAGAAAAAAAAAGCCAGGAACCGGGACAATCGCCCTGTTAAATACCTAAGAGAGATCAACAACAGAGTGCAGGACATTCACCCCACGGTACCTAATCCGTACAATCTGCTTAGCACTCTGAACCCTGAGCGGAAATGGTATACTGTTCTGGACTTAAAAGATGCTTTCTTTTGCTTGCCTCTGCATAAAGATAGTCAGTTGCTGTTTGCTTTCGGGTGGGTAGACCCAGAAACCTGAACGTCTGGTCAACTAACTTGGACTAGACTCCCACTGGGGTTCAAAAACTCCCCCACTCTCTTTGATGAAGCCCTCCACAGACATCTCAGCAATTTCAGAACTACGCACCCCAAAGTCACCCAGCTTCAATACGTGAATGACCTGCTACTGGCAGCCAACACCAAGGAAAACTGTGAGTCTGGGACCCAAGCACTATTATATGAGCTTGCTCAACTCGGGTATAGAGTTTCGGCCAAAAAGGCCCAAATTTGCTGGCATGAAGTAATCTTACTGGGCTGTTTCCTTAGGGGCAGTAAACGATGGCTCACTGAGCCCAGAAAACAAACCATTGCCTAGATACCACCCCCATCTAACAGGAGACAACTCAGAGAGTTTCTTGGTACTGCTGGCTTTTGCAGGTTATGGATACCTGGGTTTGCGTTTTTAGCTGCTCCTTTATACCCGGTGTTAGAGGGAGATGCCCAATTCCAATGGACCCCTGATCACCAGGAAGTTTTTTATAATATCTATGGACACTGACACTGAACACCTCAACTTCACTGAGCTCAGGCTGCAATTACAGAAAGCCCTACACTACGTTAAAAATGTACACCAACTCACTCACCTTGGTTCAATGAAACTGCAGGCATTCCTGTAGGATTAAGAACAGAGTTTTCCACTAACCGACTCACAGCGAAAGAAAATAACTGAACGGGTAACAAAAGCCTGTCGAGTCCGTCAATTGGTTAATGCTTACCCTTCCAGTTTCCTAGAGGAAAGCACCTATGAGGAACCAGAAAACGACAATTTTGGGAAGTGGACAATAGTGAAATTAAGCCAGCAAGGTATGGACTTAAATACCTCCTAGTCTTTGTAGATACATTTTCAGGATGGACTGAAGCCTTCCACACATACACACACACAAAAAAAAAAAAAAAAAAAAAAAAACTGCACAAATGATTTTCAAGAAGATTCTGAAAGATATTTTTCCAAGATACGGTCTGCCTAAGGTAATAGGGTCTGATAATGGACTGGTGTTCATGGCCCAGGTAAGTCAGGTGTTAACTGGGACCCTGTGGATTAATTTTAAGTTACATTATGCTTATATACACCAGAGCTCAGGACAGGTAGAAAAAATAAATAGAACCATTAAAGAGACCTTCACAAAATTAAGCTTAGAGCCCGGAATAAAAGATTGGATTATGCTCCTGCCTTATGCACTGTTTCATGCGAGAAATATTCCCTCTCTTTCGTTGTGTAACCTCACCCCCTATGAAATTCTCTATGATTCCCATCATCCAATAAGGGACCTAACCCCAACTCTAAGGCTTAACGATCACTTCCACACCCCCTTGCTTGACAGACTTAAAGTCATTGAAAGAACTCAGCGATAACTGTGGAAACAGCTGGCCACTGCCTACCAACCAGGGGAGGAGGGGACTCTAAATCAATATCATGTAAGAGACTTCGTCTACATAAGACAACATCAGGTGTCATCCCTGGAACCCCACTGGAAAGAAACATACCAGGTGCTACTTATAAAACCTAAAGCGTTAAAGTAGACGGAATCACTTTTTGGATCCATGCCTCTCATCTCAAGCCTTCGCTGTGTCCAGACTCTTGTTGGAAACTGGAAAAGCGTGGTAACCATTTCAAATTGCGTATTCGCTATGTGGATAAGACTATAGACTCTCCCCTTGGCCACCAGTAGTTCTAACCCTCATCACCCCGTTCAGCAGCAATGGCTGATCACAAATCCTACTAGACAAGAAGTATAGTCTATCTCGCATACAGGCCCCATAGAGACCTGGTGGCCATCTCTCCACCCAGACATTTGTCAGGTCGGTATAGATCTTTCCTATTGAGATATCCCTGATGAAGAGGATCCCACTAAAATCCCATTAAATCTCTTCTGTACCATAGATAATGGAAACAAATATTATGGATGCAGGGACACGCGAGACAGATTCAGGTTTTACTAGCCTAGATTACTATGTTTGCCTGGCGGACTATCAAAGCCACAAACAGCCACGGCTGTGTGGGGGAGAAGCCGACTTCTTGTGTAAGTCAAGGGAATGTGAGCATACAGGGGCTGCCTGGTGGAACCCAAACTCCTCATCAAATTCAGTACACAGCATTGGCCATATTACCAATTAGACAACCAAATACTATGGCCCCCAGAGGGTTCTCTAGATCCTCAAATTCTGAGTGACATTTTTAACTTCGGCAAGTTCTCAAAAGGGGGAAATTTCCCTATGTGGAATCATTTTTCCTCTTTTTCTCACATCCTGTACTATGCTTCTCCAATAGTTTCTCACCCTCAGCCTTCTGCTCTAGACTCTCTGCTATCACTCCCATCTTAGCAACCTGATTTCTCCTCTCCAATTACTAAATCAAAAACCCAAACCTCCGCTGGTTCTCAGAACATTGCCCCGTTGCTGAGGTAGCAGGTACCGAGGTACCCCTTCACCCACTCACTCCTCTCTTTTCCTGTCAGGGCCTGCACTAGGTCCCACCAAGTCCTCTAGCAAGCTAACCCAAAGCTCAAACCAGCTGAGAAGAGCCCTCAGACCCCTATCCACGATGTAATGAAAATGGCATTTAAAGTTGCTTTGTCATCACTGAAAAGAGGTTTCTAAGAATTTAAAGTCCCTCAAAGGCTTTTTGGAATATTTACTCCCATCTTCCCCTCTGCTATACCTGTTCTAATGCTCAAGTTTTGTTCTAGGAAAATCCCAAACCCCTTTACCATTTTTCTTTTACATCTCTCTTTTCTCATTCTTAGATCCACGGAGCTGCTCTCAGCCTCGACTACCCCGTCTTCCCCCTCTGTACCAGGTCCACAGAAATGTCTTAAATGACCTTCTCCAGAAGTCTTCACCAAGGCTTACTTTAGGTCTTTCAGCAAAAGAGTCCCTCTGAAAGAGTTCAATGTACATAAACTTCCACTTTTCGTGTTGCCCTGTTCTACTTGGCCACTGGCTGGAAAAATCACCACCCCTAAGCTAGACACTGCCTTTCCAGTTTTTCACAAAATATGTGAACAAGGCCTCTGGCCTTGAGCTGGGGCTTCACCTAGATGCCTACATTTCTAAGATAAAAAAGTTAGCAACTGGTCTCCATGGTGACAGCTGGCAGGGAGATAAAAAGAGACAAAAAAGCTCTCCCCTTCCAAGGTGTCCTTGAAAAGTTAACTTGCCCAGAACAGAGGAAAAAAAAACAGAAACAAAAACTAATTTTTGTGAATTTCTGCAGACTGTGAACTTCTGAGCCCCTTCCCTTACATGTTGGGTACAAATTCTAAAACTACCAAAACTTGGGGTTCAGGGGATTAATTGATTACAACAGAAGCAATGCCCTCTAAATCCGGATGCAACCAAATAAGAATGTTTTCCTCACTTTGGTGCTATCTTAGGTGCATTTTCTTGTCCATTCCTAAAACAGTATAATTCTATACACTTTAACATTATTTATGTTTACATAAAATGGTCAATAGATGTGATTAATTATGTAATCATGCAGATGTTTTTCAGAGTGCTCTATCATGACGTAGGTTCATTTAAAGTTCAAATAGGGGGGCATATAACCCGGTTCCAGCGGGAACCTGTATCCCTCACTTTGGCCATCCTATGAGGAATAATAATTGCTGAAGGAGTGGGCATAGGAAGAACTGCCCTAGTCCATGAGACACAACAAAGACACAATTAGAAGCAGAAATAGACCAAAGCTTAAAGACATTAAAAACCGACATCACAGCTTTACAGGAATTTTAACCTCTCTCTCTCTGAAGTTGTTTTACAGAGCAGGCGAGTGTTGGACCTCCTCTTCATGAGAGAAAGTTGCCTTTTTGCTTGCATTGAGGGAAGAATGTTGTTTTTATGCCGACAATACTGGAGTTGTAAAAGAATCTATGAGTAAATTAAGAAAACGACTTGAAGAGCGTCAAAGAGAGACAGAGGCCCCAGAAGGGAGGTTTGATTCTTTGTTCACATAGTCAACCTGGTTAACTATGCTTTTATCTGCCATGGCCGGTCCATTTATAATCCTCATATGATTGCTAACGGTAGGACCCTGTTTGCTCAACCATGTAGTTTCCTTTCTAAACCAAATTGAACATGTTATTAAACCTAACCATACACTGTTCTCTCAATCTAATTTTACAGAAAAGTGGGGACAGAGTTGGTCTTAAAATACAGGAATATAGAGGATCTTCCACCTGCTGAGAAACTCAAAGGTCCATGCAGAAATGATCCCTGGAGAAGATGTAGGCAACTATGAAGGACCTGAGACAGCAAAAGTCTTCCATGGCAAACAACCTGCTCAGGATGAAGGGATGTGTCTGAATCAGGCACTCTCTTCTTAATGTATAGAAGATGGACCAAAGCAGGCATTTGTTGAGCTGCTCCTGCATGCCTATGGTTGACATACCACTGTAACTTGTGAAAGTGTCACAGTAAGTAGGGGCAGCCTCCTTCTCATGGGAACCTTGGAAGCAACTGTTAGGACAAAGTTGTTGCCAAGGCAGTGACCTCATTCCGTTCCTAAATGAAGTGACCTCACCTAACTTCCTTGGTGATGGAACTCTCTGAACTTGGAATCCAGGAAGCCAGGCACAAAGAGCCAGTCCCAGTCCAAGCCCCAGTGGTCAAACTTATTTTGATTTACCAAGGACAGACTCAGTCTTTCTTGGAACCTACTGATGTGAGGATGGCCAAATGCAAGGAAAGCTATGAATAGGGGCATTTCCTGAGAAAGCAGGCAGTGGCTCACCGCTGGCCCCTGACAACTTCACAGAGTTGGCCAAAAGACCATATTTGAGACAAAACAGGCCATTTCCAGAGAACATAGTATGGCCCACCAGTCAGAGGACACTCCGGATAGTCACAGACCTACATGGGGGAAGGAGGTGCCTTTGTGGTGTGGGTGTGGGTTTGTGGTTTTGTCTCATGTTCTGAGAATAGGTATGAAAGGTGGTTTGTTTTGTTTGGAGTGAACTGTTTCTACTAAGTCGTTTGACAAGGTGAGTGTTTCTATGTCTGTGTATCCCACTATGTCCGTGGTTGTAGACATTAGAAAGGAGAATGCATCAATGAATATGTCCTATCTAGTAGAAAGCTTCCCAGCATTCATCCTGCCCTATTTATGAATGGACTGCAGCTTGCCTTATTGATGTGCAACACCTGCTATCTACCTAAGGTCCTGTTTTCTTCCTGAATTCTCGCCACTCTCCAGAATAGGCTCATGGTTTTGTGTTTAAGATATGTACAACCTTGAAGCTCTGTGACATGACCATGTACTGAATAGCTGAAGGGAATGGGGAGCATCTAAGAAAACTCAGATATCAGTGTGACCAGGAAAGTCTCAGTGAAGAAACCCTGCTTGGGGCCTTTTGTTTACCAATTCTTCTGTTGCCCTGAATGTCAGGAAGGTCTTTTCCTCAGTCCACCACTTTGTGAAGCCTGAAGAAAACAGTTTCCAAATGGAAATGAATGGGCATTACCTGTGGCTCTTTGCTTAATTGCTTTGGAATGGATGTGTCTGAATCAGCCTATTTGCCTTGTGTGAGGGTGTGGCTTAGATTCTCAGCTCCTGATGGATCTAAAGAAAGATTCCAGGTGTACATCCAAAACCAAAATGGCCAAAAAAGCAGTCCTTGTGGATGAAGTCTCTCGCCTCTTCTGTAACTTTCCTGACCTCCATCAAGTCAGAATAGGGATCCTTTGGTTCAAATGAGTTCTTCAAAGCCCTGCAGAGGCTAGCCCATAGTTGCTTGGGTTTTCTCAAGACTCCAATTCACATAAGGAATCCAAACCCCACAGTCAGTTGGCCTCAAATTGAAGAAGCGAAGCAGTATTAATGGGAGGCCTATTTGATCTCTCCTGGTTCACAAGAAGGGTGTCCAGGCCACCCTGACTTTAGGCAAATTAGGTGCAAGAGAGCTTATTTTGGACACGGTCTTGGGCTGTGCCCCTCATGGAAAACTTTTGCCAGAGGTCATTATGAGTGTCTATATGGAAAAAGATGAGCGCCACGTTGGAGTGTTTTGTTTTAAATTGTGGTCATTTGGGTGGTGGTTGGAAGAGATTACTTGGTCCACATGTTCTTGAACTCTGGTGTGATTCCCTTAGAATCTGAGTTCTCAAACTGACCTCAGAGAAGTATTGCTATGAATAGCGTTGAGATTTAAGGAAGCCAGGCATGAGTGTCGCCCTTGGAAAATAAGTTCTAGGCCCAGGATGGCTTTCCACAGAGCACTAGGCCTCTCAGCCAGGATACCACATGATTTTATTCTGAAAAATTTGGCACCCAGAGTTGAGAGTCAAAACTCATATGGACCTCACATTGTAGACCTCAATGGGAATAATATCATGTGATCTTTTGGCCACTCTTTGGGAAGCCTTACCTGTGAGTGTTCTCCAGAGCTTTCATTGAAATTAGCTTCCTAAAAATTTAATGGTTCCTGAAAGAATTGAAACTCACAGTGCCTCCAACTTCATCCTTGAAAAATGGCTAGAAAAATACCATAAAATTTTTGAAATTCCCATCACCAGGTGGCACTGGAGAACATTTGGATGTCCTGTTACTGATCATGAATATACCAGACAGTGCCTTGATTGACTGGGTTTCATGTAAATGGTGTAGAACAGAGATGCCAGTAAGTTGGACTCTGTTGAGTAGTTGGCCTAGAGCAGTGGTGGGCAGGTATGTGATAAAACATCTGTGGTGGGGCCATGTGGATCTTCCATTGGCATCCAAATGGCTTGTGACTGACATGGTGCAGCCAGCAGAACCTTCCATGTAAAGGCAACTTGTTATATGGAGAGTTTTCAGGACATTGTTCAGAATCAGGTTGCTATGGTCAAGGGGGCAAGCTATGTGGGATAGAATCCTGGTTCTTGTATCCTCCTGCAGAACCTGACCCACCACACATGACAGAACTCCCTCTTGCACTGTCACCCAATTGAACTCCTTTTATTTCGTGAAGCAAATACCAAACTCCCAGTGCAGCAGGAAGAAACACCATGAAAATGGAGGATGACCATATGGCTTCACAGTGCACATGGGGAGACCTTTAGCCCCCAGTGGCCCCAGTTTACCTAAAAAGAGAATTTAGCACTGCTGCCTCGTGTTCATTGGGAAATAAGAAAGCATGTCCTCCAGGTCTCATAGATGCAGACCAAGCTTTTATGGTCTCACTAGAAAGGAAGCTAAAGCTCCTGACAACAACATATTTTTCAAGTGCCCAATCTCACAGGCAGTTTCTCAAGAAGTCTCTATGCCAGCAGACCTCCATGTTTGTGGAGTGTTTACCCTTTCCCTTACCTTTGGAAACTCCTCTGCCACTTCCAAGGTTGTGGGCTCCTGAGCATATTCCATTCCAGATATTTGTTCACAGGTTTTCTAAATCTTCTCCTCTAATTGTGTCTTACTTGGGGCGAAGGTATTGTCAAGGCATTGTTCTGAATGAGAGTGGGAAGATTTTTGTGTAGCACATATTTACATACACATTGGATTCATTTTTCAATTTTCCATTCGAAATACTGAATCCTTGACACTAACCCATACCCTACTAGATTCTGACTACTAATTCTAATATAATGGAGAAAAATAACCCAAACAGAATAGAAATACTAGCACTTCATAGGAGGCATGGTGTATAGTTGGTCTTCCTATTTGCATGATATAGGGTTGGAGTTGTAAATCTTGTCAATTTTTTGTTGAAAGAGTTCTGCATGTGTTTTTAAAGTTAACACATATGTGAATTCCTGTCTCCCTTTTTCTGTAGCCAATTCAGCACATGTATTTTTATATGAACATATAGAATCCTACCTGGTATCACACCTGTATTCTTGAGAGGTGGCTAACTTGGCAGATACAAAGTGTGAGAAGAAATCACTCCTCCTAAATGCTTTTGGAACTGATAATTCAAATTATGAGTGAGCTTCTTAGTTAAAAAACATTATACATAAATCCATGTTCAGTAAAATTAATATTTTTGGATCTGTGGATGATATATATTTCACGATGAATTTTAATTGACATATATATTGCTACTTTTTAATGTCTCTGTGTGTATTTTGTATATATATATATATATATATATATATATATATATATATATACACTCTAGATTTGTCAAAATATGAAATATATGTATCTTATTATACACTCCCTAAATTCATTCATGTTCATGTATGTGGTTTTATATTCAACTTTTCATAAGATTATTTTCAGAAATATTCATCCATCTGAAATACATATTTGTTTTATAGTATTGAAAACTCACTTCAGTAAATGGTGCAAACAAATCCTTATATTTTTACAGTAACTGATCCACTTTAACATCAATGCAAGTAGATTCCTATGGGACATGATGTGTATTTTGGCGTTCATTTTTATACAACACTGGTACATTACTATTTCTTCAGTTTTTGTACATCATAGAATATACATTTCAGCCACAACTTCATAAATTTAAAGAAATTTGTAACACATTCTATCACTTCCTCCTTCAGAACATATGTATTCCTCTTTGTTTTTGACTGGTCATTTCATGAGACTTCTTTCCACACACATTACTGTCGATTTCCATTATCAATTTTGAAGCAAAATTCACACACTCTTTATGATGAACCACAACCGTAATATTACCATTGGATGTATAAATGGTTGGAATGAATGTATGTATATCAATATATGATTCCCTGTGTATTTTCAGATATCAATTTATTCCAATTTCTAAAGTTTGAACCAGTTGTATTATTTATTCGCAGTATGGACTATTCATGCATTATCTCTATATTCATACACACATGGTACACCTCTATGTACCCCCAATACTAATTTACACCTCTTCAAAATATTGCTCCAAGAAATGGTGGTAGAAATACTCATGTCACCTGATCTACATATACATTTTATCACAGTAATATTCTGGCCACAAAATGCAAAGTCACACTTACGATTGTACCAAAGCCTAAATGGAATGTGAGTATGGATTATGAAAATCACCCATGTCCAGGTTGCCTAATGCTCTCAAATGTCAATCCTATTGGTGACTACATATTTGTTTCTTCCTAAGATTATATATTCAATCTCAAGCCTGTTGAAAATGTCTATTGGTATCACTCATTTTATACTTTGCCTGATTTCCTTATGTCTCTATTGATATCTGCTTTCCTACATATTTTCCCCAGTTCATCATTGTAACTGACTCTTCACATGTGCTGACATTTACATTTTCTCTCTACCCAAAACCCTATTGCTAAAGAACTTTTTGTCCAAATCCTATACTCACACTTTTTTCTAATCTTACCAACTCTCTTCGTAATCTTACCAACTCTCCCTTTTTGAATGAATGTTCTCCTCAACATTCAATCATCTAAGGTACAAGATCCTATGCCATTGTGTATAGATTTATCTTAGACATCTGCACAGAACATAATTCAAAGCTAACTATCCCAATCAAGGACCCAATGACTTTCTGGCCTTTAAATCTTAGTGAGATTTCTGTTTTCATACATATATTCCACCTCTATAATCTTATAAATATCGCAGGTTTCCAATACCATTATTCATCCAGCAGAATGATCCTAACCCAAATCAAACATGTTATTAACCCTAAACATACACGATTCCCTCAATCTACCTTTATAGAAGAGCAGGGACAGAGTTGGTCTTACAATACAGGAATGTAGGAGATCTTCAACCTGCAGAGAACCTCAAAGGTCCATGCAGAAATTATCCCTGGAGAAGATATAGGCAGATATGAAGGACCTCAGAGAGCAAAAGTCATCTTCCATGACAAACAACCAGGTAAGGATGAAGGGATGTGTCTGAAGCAGTCTCTCTCTTCTTAATGTAGAGAAGATGGACCAAACCAGGCCTGTGTGGAGAGCTGTTCCCGGGTGCCTATGGTTGATATTCCATTTTAACTTGTGAAAGTGTCAAAGGAAGTAGGGGCAGCCTCCATCTCATGGACCCTTCGAAGCAACTGTTAGGACAAAGTGGTTGCCAAGGCAGTGACCTCATTCAGTTCTAGAGGAAGTGACCTACGTCACTTTCTTGTTGATGTAACACTCTGAACTTTGGATCCAGGAAGCCAGGCACTCTGAGGCAGGCCCAGTCCCAGTTGCAGTGGTCTCACATGTTTGGATTAACCAAGGACAGAGTCAGTCTTTCTTGGCAACTACTGAATTGAAGATGGACAAATGCCAGGAAAGCTCTGAAGAGGGGCTTTTTTTTTGATAAAGCAGGCAGTGGCTCACCGCTGGCTCCTGACAACTTCACAGTTTTGGCCAAGGAGACCAGATCTGACATACGACAGCCCATTTCAGGGGAACATAGTATGGTCCACCAGTCAGAGGATGCTCCGGATAGTCACAGACCTACTTGGGGAAAGAAGGTGCCTTTTTGCGTGTGTTTGTGTGTTAGTGATTTTGTCTCATCTTCTAAGAATATGTAGGAAAGTCGGTTTGTTTAATTTGGAGTGGCCTGTTTCTAGTAAGTGCTTTGAGAAGGTGAGTGATTCTGTGTATCCCACTGTGTCCGTGGTTGTAGACAATAGAAAAGAGAATGCATCAAAGGATGTGTCCTGTCTAGTAGAAATCTTCACAGCATTCATCTTGTCCAATTTATGAATGGACTGCAGCTTACCTTATAGATGGGCAACACCTACTACCTTTCTACATTCCTGATTTCTTCCTGAATTCTGGCCACTCTCCCATAGGCTCATGGTTTTGTGTTCAAGATATGTATCTCCTCCACAATCTGGGACATGGCCATGTACTGGATAGCTGAAGGGAATGGTGAGTATCACAGAAAACTCAGATATCAGTGTGACCAGGAAAGTCTCAGTGGAGAAACTCTGCTTTGGGAATTTGCTTTTCTATTGTTCTGTTGCCCTGAATGTAAGGAAGGTCTTTGCCTAAGGCCACACCTTTCCAAAGCCTGAAAATATCAGTTTTCAAATGGAAATAAATGGGCATCACCTGTGGATCTTTGCTTAATTGCTTTGCAAAGGGATATGTCTGAATCCACCTCTTAGCGCAGTGTGAGTCCATGGCTCAGATTCTCAGCCCTGATGGATCTAAAGAAAGATCCCATGTGTGCATCCAATTCCAAAATGGCCAAAAGAGCAATCATTGTGGATGAAGTCTCTTGCTTTTCTCTGTAAGGTTCCTGATCTCCATCAAGTGAGAAGAGGGATCCTTTGGGTCAACTGAGTCCTTCAAGCCCTGCAGAGGCTAGCCCATAGGTGCTTGGGTTTTCTCATGACTCCAAATCACATAAAGAAACTATACCTGACAGTCACTATGCCTCAAATTGGAGAAGTGGAACAGTATTAATGGCAGGCATCTTTGATCAGCCCTGGTTCACAGGAACAGTGTCCAGAAACACTGACTTTAGACAAATGAAGGGCAAGGGAGTTTATTTTGACATTGTCTTGTGCTGTGTGCCTCATGGAAACTTCAAGCCAAGGTTATGATTGATGGAAGAAGATGAGGGGCATGTGTGAGTGTTTTGGTTTTAATTCTGGTCATTTGTGTGGCGGTTGGAAGAGATGACTGGGTCACCAGGGATTGAACCCTGGTGTGTTTCCCCTTAGAGACTGAGTTCTGAAACTGACCTCAGAGAAGTATTGCCATGAATTGTGTTGGGATTTTAGGAGGCCACGCATGAGAGTCGCCCTTGGAACCTGAGATCTAGGACCAGGGTGGCTTTCCACAAAGAACTGGGAATCTCAGCCTGGATATCACATGATTTTATTCTGAAAGACTTGGCAGCCATAGTTGAGAGTCAAAACACATAGGACCTCACATTGTAGACCTCAATGGTCCTGGCTTCAAGTGACCTTTTGTCCACTCTTTGGAAAGCCTTGCCTGTGAGAGTTCTCCAGAATTTTCTTTGAATTGAGCTTTCTCAACATTTAATGGTTCCTGAATAATTGAAATTCACAGTGCATCCAATGTCATCCTTGAAAAATGGCTAGATAAATACCATGAAATTTTTGAAATTCCCATGACCAGGTGGCACTCCAGAAACATTCGATGTCCTATTGCTTATTATGAGTGTACCAGACAGTTCCTTGATTGACAGGGTTTTCTGAAAATTGTTTAGAACAGAGATGCCAGTAATTTGTAGCCTGCTGAGTAGTGGGCGTAGAGCAGTGGTGGGCACGTGTGTGATAAAATATCATGGTGGGTCCATGTGGATCTGCCATTGGCTTCCAAATGGCTTGTGACTGACATAGTGCAGACTTCAGACCCTTATATGTAAAGGCATCTTGTTCTATGGCGAGGTTTCAGGGCAATGTTCAGAATCAGGTTGCTATGGACAAGGGAGCAATCTTTGAGAGATAGAAGCCTGGTTTGTGAATTTTCTTGCAGACCATAACCCACCACACGTGACAGAACTCTATCCAGCACTGGTTCCCAGTTGAACTCCTTGTATTTCGTGAAGCATGTACCAAACTCCAAGTGCAGCAGCAAGAAACACCACGAAAAGTGGAGGATGACCAAATTGTTTCACAGTCCACACGGGGAGAAAATAAACCCCCAGGGGCTACAGTTTATCTACAAAGAGAGAATTCAGCAGTGCTGCCTTGTGTTCATTGGAAAATAAGAAACTTTGTCCTCCAGGTCACATAGATGCAGACCCAGCTTTGAGGGTATCACTACAAAGGAAGCTTAACTCCTGACAAAAACCTATATATCATTGCCCAACCTCAGTGGCAGTTTCTCTAAAAGTTTTAGGCATGCAGAGCTCCATGTTTGTGGAGTGTGTACCGTGTTCTTACTTTTGGAAACTCCTATACCACCTCCAAGTTTGTGCACTCCTGAGCATTTTCCATTCCAGAAATGTAATCACAGATTTTGCAACTTTTCTTCTCTAATTGTGTCTTACTTGGGGCGAAGATAATTTCAAGGCATTGTTCTGGATGAGAGTCAGAAGATTTGTTTTAGCACATATTTGCATACACATTGGATTAATTTTCCTATTTTTCCATTCAAAATTTTGAATCCCTGACACTAACCCATATTCTAATAGACTCTGACTACTAATTCTAATATGATGGAGAAAAATAACCCAAACAGTACATAAATACATGCAGTTCAGGGTTGGACTTGCCTTTTGCATGATAAAGGGTAGGTATTATGAATCTAGTCAATTTTTAATTGAAATAGTTCTCCATGTGTTTTGAAAGTTAACAAATATGTGAATTACTGTCTCCCATTTTCTGGAGCCTATTCAGCACATGTATTTTTATATGCACAAATAGAATCCTACACGGTATCACACGTACATTCTTTTGAGTTACATGACTTGGCAGATACAAATTGTGAGAAGTGATCACTCGTCCTAAACGCTGTTAGAACTGAAAATTCAACCTATGGGTGAGCTTCCCAGTGGAACAACATTATACATAAACCCATGTTCAGTAAAACGAATGTTTTTGCATCTTTATGATATATATTTCATGATGAATTTCGATTGGCATATATATTGCTATTTTTTAATTTCTGTGTTTGTGTGTGTGTGTGTGTGTATATACTCTCCAGATTTTTAAAAATATGAAAATTATGTGTCTTATATACACTCCCTAAATTCATTCATGTTCATGTATGTGGATTAATAATCAACTTTTCACAAGATTATTCTTAGAAATACTCAAACACCTGAAATACATATTTGTTTCCTAGTACTGAGAACTAACTTCAGTGAAAGGTGCATACAAATTCTAATATGTCTACATTAACTGACCCAGTTGAACATCAATGCATGTTGGTTCCTATGGGACACGATGTGTATTTTGACGTTAATTTTTATTCCACACTGGTACATTACTATTTCTTCAGTTTATGCACATCTTAGCATATATATTTCATTCACTAGTTAGCAAATTTATAGGCATTTGTTTCACTTTCAGTCACTTCCTGCTCCAGAACACATGTATTTCTCTATGTTTCTTGACTGGTCTATTCATGAGACTTTTTTTCCAAATATATTGTTTTCGATTTCCATAATCAATTTTGAAGAAAAACTCACACACCCTTCATGATTAACCATAACCATAAGATAATCATTAGATATATAACTGGTTGGAATTAATTATTGTATATCAATATAACATTTCTTATATATTTTCAGATATCCATTCAATCCATTATTTAAAGTGGATCTAGTTATATTATTTATTCACAGTATTGTCTATTCATGCATTATGTCTATATTAATAGAAACAGGGTACACCTATTTGTACCCCCATACGAATTTATAAATCTTCAAAATATTGCTCTCAGAAATGGTGGAAGAAATACTCATGTCACCTGATCTACATAGACATTTTATCACAGAAATATTCCGGACACAAAAAGCAAAGGTCACACTTACAATCGTACCAAAGCCTAAATGAAAAGATAGCATCCATTACTAAAATCATCCATGTCCAGGTTGCCTAATGCTCTCAAATATCAATCCTATTGGTGACTACATATTTGTTTCTTCCTAAGATTATATATTCAACTTCAAACCTGTTGAAAATGTCTAACCCTATCACACACTTTATACTTTGCTTGATTTCCTAATGTCTCTATTGATATCTGCTTTCCTACATGTTTTCCCCAGTTCATCATTGTGACTGACTCTTCACATGTGCTGACATTTACATACACTCTCTACCCGAAACCCTATTGCTGAAGAACTTTTGGTCCAAATCCTATGCTCACTCTTCTTTCTAAATCTACCAACTACCTTCCTAATCCTACCGACTATCGGTTTTTGACTGGATGCTCTCTTCAACATTCAATCATCCAAGGTACAAGGTCCGATGCCAGTGTATATTGATTTATCTGAGACATCTGTGCAGCACATAACTCAAAGTTAAGTATCCCACTCAAGTCCCCAATGCCCTTCTGGGCTTCAAATCTTACCTAGATTTCTGCTTTCATACTTATATTTCACATGTATACTCTTGTAAATATCGCAGGTTGCCAATACCATTATTCATCCCGCAGAATGATTCGTAACCCAAATCGAACTTGTTATTAACCCTAACCATACACTGTTCCCTCAATATAACTAACTTAAGAGCAGCGACAGAGTGGGTCTTACAATATAGAAATGTAGAAGATCTTCCACCTGCTTAGAACCTCAAAGATCCATGAAGAAATGATCCTTGGAGAAGATGTAGGCAGCTATGTAGGACCTGAGAGAGCAATAGTCATCTTCCATGCAAACAACCTGGTCAGGATGAATTGATGTGTCTGAATCAGCCTCTCTCTTCTTAATGTAGAGAAGATGGACCAAACCAGGCCTCTGTGGAGAGCTGTTCCAGGGTGCCTATGGTTGATATACCATTATAACTTCTGAATGTGTCACAGGATGTTGGGGCAGCCTCTATCTCATGGGAACCTTGGAAGCAACTGTTAGGACAAAGTGGTTACCAAGGCAGTGACCATATTCAGTTCCTGAAAGAAGTGACCTCACTTCACTTCCTTGGTGATGGAATTCTCTGAACTTGGGATCCAGGAAGCCAGGCACCCAGAGCCAGTCCCACTCCAGACCCAGTGGGCTAACTTGTTTGCTTTTCCCAAAGACATAGTCAGTCTTTCTTGGTACCTGCTGATGTGAGGATGGCCAAATGCCAGCAGAGCTCTGAAGAGGGGCCTTTCCTGAGAAAGCAGGCAGTGGCTCACTGCTGGCTCCTTACAACTTCACGGAGTTGGACATTGAGACCAGATGTGAAACAGGACAAGCCATTTTGGGGGAACATAATATGGCCCACCAGTCAGAAGACACTCCGGATAGTCACAGACCTATTTGGGGGAAGGAAGTGCCTTTGCCGTTGTAGGTGTGAGTTTGTGGTTTTTTCTCATGTTCTGAGAATAGGTAGGAAAGGTGGTTTGTTTGGTTTGGAGTGGACTGTTTCTAGTAAGTCGTTTTACATTGTGAGTGTTTCTATGTCTGAGTATCCCACTGTATCCATGGTTGTAGACATTAGAAAAGAGAATGCACCAATGGATGTGTTGTCTCTAGTTGAAAGCTTCCGCAATTCATACTGTGCAATTGATGAATGCACTGCAGCTTGCCTTATGGATGGGCAACATCTACTATCTTCTAATGTTCCTGTTTTCTACGTGAATTCGGGCCACTCTCCAGAATAGACTCATGGTTTTGTTTCCCAGATATGTAACACCACAAGGCTCTGTGACATGGCCATGTTCTGGATAGCTGAAGGGAATGAGATCATCTCAGAAAACTCAGATATCAGTGTGTGCAGTAAAGTCTCAGTGGAGAAATCCTTCTTGGGCCATTTGCTTAATTCTATTTCTATTACCCTAAATGTCAGAAAGGTCTTTGCCTCAGGCCACCCCTTTGTGTAGCCTGAAAAACACTGTTTTCATATGGAAATGAATGGACCCCACCTGTGGTTCTTTGCTTAATTTCTTTGGAATGGGATGTGTCTGAATCAGCCTCTTGTCCTTGTATGAGGTTGTGGCTTAGATTCTCAGCACCTGATGGATCTAAAGAAAGATTCCATGTTCTTCCAAAACTAAAATGTCCAAAAGAGCAGTCATTGTGGATGAATATTTTTGCCTTCTTGTTTTAGGTTCCTGAACTCCATCAAGTGAGAATAGGGATCCTTTGGGTCAAATGAGTTCTTGAAATCCCTGCAGAGGCTAGCCCATATGTGCTTGGATTTTCTCATGAATCCAAATCACATAAAGAATCTATACCCTACAGCCAGTAGGCTGAAATTGGAGAAGTGGAACACTTTAACAGCAGGAATATTTGATCACTCCTGGTTCACAGGAAGAGTGTCCAGGCCACCATGATTTTAGGCAAATAAGGGGCAAGTGAGCTTATTTTGGACACTACCTTGGGCTCATAGAAACCTCCAGCTAGAGGTTATGATGAGTGTCTACATGGAAGAAGATGATGGCCCTGTGGGAGTGTTTTGATTTTAATTGTGGTAATTTTTGTGGCGGTTGGAAGGGATGACTGGGTCCACCTGGGCTTGAACTCTGGTGTGATTCCCCTTAGAGACTGCATTCTGGAATTGACCTCAGAGAAGTATAGCCATGAATTGTGTTGGGATTTTAGGAGGACACACATAAGACTCACTCTTGGAAACTGAGATCTATGCCCAGGGTGGCTTTCCACAGAGGCCTGGGAATCTCAGCCAGGATATCACATGATTTTATTCTGAAAGACTTGGCAGCCATAGATGAGAGTCAAAACATACATGGACCTCACATTGTAGACGTGAATTGGCCTGGCTTTATGTGACCATTTGGTAACTCTTTGAGAAGCCTTGACTTTGAGAGTTCTCCAGAGCTTTCATTGAAATGAACTTTCTCACACTTAATGGTTCCTGAATGAATTGAGACCCACAGTGCCTCTAACTTCATTTTTGAAAAATTGCTAAATAAATACCATGAAATTTTTTAAATTCCCATGACCAGGTGGAACTGCAGAAAATTTGATGTCCTGTTGCTTATCATGTGTATACCAGACAGTGCCTTGTTTAACTGGGTTTCATGAAAATGATGTAGAACACGAGATGCCAGTAATTTGGAGCCTGCTGAGTAGTGGGCCTAGAGCAGTGGTGGGAAGGTGTGTGAAAAAACATCATGGAGGGGCTATGTGGATCTGCCATTGGCTTCCAAATGGCTTGTGACTGATATAGTGCAGACATGAGACCCTTATATGTAAAGGCATCCTGTTATATGGAGAATTTTAAGGGCAATGTTCAGAATAAGTTTACTATGGTTACTGGGGCAAGCTCTGTGGGATAGAACCCTGGTTGGTGCATTCTCCTGCAGACCCTGACCCACCACAAGTGACAGAACTCCCTCCAGCACTGTATCCCAAATGAACTTCTTATATTTTGTGAAGCAAATACCAAATTCCCAGTGCAGCAGCAAAAAACACCATGAAAAGTGGAGGATGACCAAATGTCTTCACAGTCCCCACTGGGAGACACTTAGAATCCAGTGGCCACAGTTTACCTACAAAGAGAGAATTGAGCACTGCTGCCTCATGTTCATTGGAATATAAGAAACCATCTCTTCCTGGTCACATAGATGCAGACCCAGCTTTGATGGTCTCACTACGAAGGAAGCTAAAGCTCATGACAGCAACATATATTTCAGGATCCCAACCTCAGAGGCCATTTCCCAAGAATTCTTAGGCCAGCAGAGCTCCTTGTTTGTGGAGTGTTTACCCTGTCCTTTACTTTTGGAAACTCCTCTACCACCTCAAAAGTTGTGAACTCCCGAGCATATTCCATTCCATGTATGTATTCCTAGATTTTTACACTTTTCAACTCTAATTGTGTCTTACTTGGGGCGAAGGTAATGTCAAGGCTTTGTTCTGGATGTGAGTGGGAAGATTTTTGTGTAGCACATATTTACATACACATTGGATTCATTTTCCAATTTTCCATTTGAAATACTTAATCCCTGACACTAACCTGTACCCTACTAGTCTCTGACTAATAATCCTAAAATGATGGTGAAAAATAACCCAAAAAGAATAGAAATACAAGCAGTTCAGAGGAGGCATGGTGTATAGTTGGAATTGCTTTTTGCATTATATAATGTAGGAGTTTTAAATCTAGTCAATTTTCTGTTGAAATAGTTCTAGATGTGTTTTTAAAATTAACAAATATGTGAATCCCTGTCTCCCTTTCTCTGTAGCCTATTCAGCACATGTATTTTTATATGCACATATAGAATCCTACCTGATATCACTTTTACACACATGTGAGGTGGCTGAATTGGCAGATGCAAATTGTGAGAAGAGATCACTCCTCCTAAACGCTGTTGGAACTGAAAATTCAACCTACGGGTGAGCTTCCTAGTTGAATAACATTATACATAAATCCATTTCAGTAAAATGAATATTTTTTGATCTTTGGATTATATATATTTGATGAAGATTTTCGATTGGCATATATATTGCTACCTTTTTTTTCTTTTATTGGTTGCTCAAAACATTACAAAGCTCTTGACATATCATATTTCATACATTAGATTCAAGTGGGTTATGAACTCCCATTTTTACTCCAAATATAGAATGCAGAATCACATCAGTTACACATCCATATTTTTACATAATGTCTTATTAGTTACTGTTGTATTCTGCTACCTTTACTATGCCCTACTATCCCCCCTCCGCTCTCTTCCCATCTTCTCTCTCTACGCTACCTACTGTAATTCATTTCACTTATTGTTTATTTTTCCATTACACTCACAACCTCTTATATGTATTTTTTTTGTAACAATAAGGGTCTCCCTCCATTACCATGCAATTTCTCTTTTCTCTACCTTTCCGTTCCACCTCATATCTCTGCTTAATGTTAATCTTTTCTTCATGCTCTTCCTCTCTGCTCTGTTCTTAGTTGCTCTCATTATATCAAAGAAGTCATTTGGTATTTGTTTTTTTGGGATTGGCTAGCTTCACTAAGCATAATCTGCTCTAGTGCCATGCATTTCCCTGCAAATTCCATTATTTTGTCATTTTTTAGTGCTGTGTAATCCTCCATAGTATATAAAAAAAAAACTTTTTTTTTATCCATTCATCTATTGAAGGTAATCTGGGTTGGTTCCACAGTGTAGCAATTGTGAATTGTGCTGCTATGAACATCGATTGGCAGTATCCCTGTAGTACGCTCTTTTAAGGTCTTCAGGGAATAGTGCGAGAAGGGCAATAGCTGGGTCAAATGGTGCTTCCATTCCCGGCCTTCCCAGGAATCTCCATACTGCTTTCCAAATTGGCTGCACCAGTTTCAGTCCCATCAGCAATGTACAAGAGTACCCTTTTCCCCACATCGTCGCCAGCACTTGTTGTTGTTTGACTTCATAATGGCTGCCAATCTCACTGGATTGACATGGTATTTTAGGGTGGTTTTGATTTGCATTTCTCTGACTGCAAGAAATGGAGAGCATTTTTTTATGTACTTGTTGATTGATTCTATGTCCTCCTCTGAGAAGTGTCTGTTCAGGTCCTTGGCCCATTAGGTTATTTGTTATCTTATTGTCTAATTATTTGAGTTCTTTGTATACTTTGTATACTCTGGATATTAGGGCTCCATCTGAAGGGTGAGGAGTAAAAATTTGTTCCCATGATCTAGGCTCCATATTTACCTCTCTTATTGTTTCTCTTTCTGAGAAAAAAATTTTCAGTTTAAGTAACTCCCATTTGTTGATTCTTGTTATTAACTCTTGTGCTATGGGTGTCCTATTAAGGAATTTGGAGCCTGACCATACAATATGTAGATCGGAACCAACTTTTTCTTCTATCAGATGCAGAGTCTCTGATTTGAATCTAGCTCCTTGATCCACTTTGAGTTAACTTTTGTGCATGGCGAGAGAAAGGGATTCAGTTTCATTTTGTTGCATATGGATTTTCAGTTTTCCCGGCACGATTGGTTGAAGATGCTATCCTTCCTCCATTGCAAGCTTTTAGCTCCTTTATAAAATATAAGATAGTTGTAGCTTTTTGGATTAGTCTCTGTGTCCTCCATTCTGTACCATTGGTCCACCCGCCTGTTTTGGTACCAGTACCATGCTGTTTTTGTTATTATTGCTCTGTAATATAGTTTGAAATCTGGTATCGCTATACCGCCTGATTCACACTTCCTGCTTAGAATTTCTTTTGCTATTCTGGGTCGTTTATTTTTCCATATGAATTTCATGATTGGTTTATCTATTTCTACAAAAAATTCATTTGGGATTTAGATTGGCATTTCATTAAACCTACAGACAAATTTTTAGTAATATCGCCATTTTGATGATGTTAGTTCTGCCTATCCATGAACAGGGTATATTTTTCAATCTTCTAAGATCTTATTCTACTTCTCTTTTTAGGGTTCTGTAGTTTGCATTGCATAAATCTTTCACCTCTTTTGTTAGGTTGATTCCCAAGTATTTAATTTTTTATGAGGATATTGTGAATGCAGTGTTTTTCCTCATTTTCATTTCAGAAGTTTTGTCGCTGATATACAGAAATGCCTTTGATTTATGCATGTTGATTTCATTTCCAGCCACATTGCTGAATTCATTTATTAGTTCTAGTAGTTTTTTTCTGTAGACCCTTTTGGGTCTTCTATGTATAGAATCATGTCATCT
Organism: Callospermophilus lateralis; assembly: GCF_048772815.1. Classification (NCBI taxonomy): domain Eukaryota; kingdom Metazoa; phylum Chordata; class Mammalia; order Rodentia; family Sciuridae; genus Callospermophilus; species Callospermophilus lateralis. The sequence goes on from NW_027516748.1 coordinate 105,643, forward strand.
TCAAATAGTGATAATTTAAGTTCTTTTTTTCCTATTTTTATGTCTTTAATGTCTTTCAACTTTCTAATTGCTCTGGCCAGTTTTTCGAGAACTATATTGAATAGAAGTGGTGATAGAGGACATCCCTGTCTTGTTCCAAATTTTAGAAAGAATGCCTTCAATTTTTCTCCATTCAGAATGATAATAGCTTGAGGCTTAACATAGATAGTTTTTACAATGTCGAGGTATGTTCCTTTTATCCCTAGTTTTTCTAATGTTTTGAACGTAAAGGAATGCTCTACTTTTTCTAATGGTTTTTCTGCATCTATCAAGATCATCTTATGGTTCTTATTTTTAAGTCTATTGATGTTGTGAATAACATTTATTGATTTCCATATATTGAACCCTCCTTGCATCCCAGGGATGAATCCTAGTTGATCATGGTGCACAATTTTTTTGATGTGCCTTTGTATCCAAATCACCAGAATTTTAATGAAAATTTTTGCATCTAGGTTCATCAGAGATATTGGTCTGTTGTTTTCTTTCATTGAGGTGTCTTAGTCTGGTTTCAGAAGCAGGGTGATGTTGGCCTCATAGAATGAATTTGGCAGAGCTCCCTGTTTTTCTATTTTCTGAATAACTTGAAAAGTATTGGTATTAATTCTTCTTTAAAGGTTTTGTAAAACTCCGCTGTATACCCATCCGATCCTGGGCTTTTCTTGGTTGGTAGTAGTTTGATTGCCTCTTCTATTTCATCGATTGATATTGGTCTGTTCAAATTGTGTGTATCCTCCTGACTCAGTCTAGGCAAATCATATGACTTAACAAATGTATCAATGTCTTCACTATTTTCTATTTTATTGGAATATAGGTTTTCGAAATAATTTCTAATTGTCTTCTGTATTTATGTAGCATCTGTTGTGATATTGCCTTTTTCATCCCGTATGTTAGTAATTTGAGTTCTCTCTCTTCTTCTCCTCGTTAGCATGGCTAAGGGTCTGTCAATCTTATTTATTTTTTCGAAGAACCAACTATTAGTTTTGGTAATTTTTTAATAGTTTCTTTTGTTTCAATTTCGTGATTTACTCTCTGATTTTAATAATTTCTTGCCTTCTGCTACATTTGCTGTTGTTTTGCTCTTCCTTTTCTAGGGCTTTGAGATTAAGTGAGAGCTCATTTATTTGTTGTTTTTGTTTTTTTCTTTTTTGAGGAATGACCTCCAGGCGATGAATTTGCCTCTTGAATCTTGTTTCATTGTGTCCCATTGAATCTGATATGTTGTGTCTGTATTTTCATTTATCTCTAAGAATTTTTTGATTTCCTCCTTTATGTCTTCTGTAACCCATTGATCATTCAGTAACATATTGTTCATTTTCCATGTGATGTAGGATTTTTCCTTCCTTCTTTTACCGTTGGTTTCCAGTTTCATTCCATTGTGATCAGAAAAAAATTCATGGTATTATCTCCACCCCTTTATATTTACTGAGTGTTGCCCTATGGCATAATATATGGTCTATTTTTGAGAAGGATCCATGTGCTGGTGAGAAAAAAGTATATCCACTTGATGATGGTTGATATATTCTATATATGTCAGTTAAGTCTAGGGTATTGATTGTGATATTGAATTCTATATTTTCTTTATTCAACTTTTGTTTGGAGGATCTGTCCAATGGTGAGAGAGGTGAGTTGAAGTCTCCCATAATTATTGTGTTGTGGTCTATTTGATTCTTGAACTTGAGGAGAATTTGTTTTATAAATGTTGCAGCACCATTATTTGCTGCATAAATATTGATAATTGTTATGTCTTGTTGGTGAATGGTTCCTTTCAACAGTATATAATGTCCTTCCTTATCCCTTTTGATTAAATTAGTCTTGAAGTCGATTTTATTCCATATGAGGATGGCCACCCCTGCTTGCTTACAAGGACCGTGTGCATGGTATAAATTTTCCCAACCTTTCACCTTCAGCCTGTGTATGTCTTTTCCATTCAGATGTGTCTCCTGGAAGCAACATATTGTTGGATTTGTTTTTTTTAATCCACGTTACAAGTCTATGTCACTTTATTGGAGAGTTTAAGCCATTAAAGTTTAGAGTTAGTATTGATATATGGTTTGTATTGCCACCCGTCTTTGATTATTTATCTTTTTTTTAATTTAGTTTGTTTATCCATGATTAACTTTTCCCCCGCCCTCTGTCATTAATGAGGCACTTCCCACTGATGGTTTTCTTTGTTGATATTCATTTTTTCCTCGTGTAGTGTTTTCCTTAAGATGCTTTGCAATGCTGGTTTTCTGGCTGCAAGTTCTTTTAGCTTTTGTTTATCACGAAATGTTTTTATTTCGTTGTCTTACCTGAAGCTTAATTTTGCTGAATACAGATTTCTTGGTTGGCATCCATTGTTTTTAAGTGTTTGAAATACGTTGTTCCAGGATCTTCTCACTTTCAGCGTCTGTGATGAAAAATCTGTTGTTAACATTTTTGGTTTACCCCTGATTGTAATCTGCCTCCTTTCTCTTGTAGCTTTTAATATTTTCTCTTTGTTCTGTATATTGGATATCTTCATAACAATGTGTCTTGGCATTGGTCTACTGTGATTTTGTGTGCTCGGTGTCCTGTAAGCATCTACAATTTTTTTTATCCGTTTCCATTTTTATTTCTGGAAAGTTTTCTGTAATTATTTCATACAGCAGGTTACTCATTCCCTTGGTTTGAATCTCTGTACCTTCCTCTATCCAGATGACTCATTAGTTTGTTTTTTTTTTTCTTATGTTATCCCATATCTCTTGGATGTTTTTCTCATGACTTTTTACCAGCATTTCTTTGTTGGCTAGACTTTTTTCAAGATGATATATTTTGTCTTCATTATCTGACATTCTGTCTTCTACTTGCTCCACTCTGTTAGTGATACTCTCAATTGAGTTTTTAATTTGTTTTATCATTTCCTTCATTTCTAGAATTATTGTTTGATTTTTTTTATAATCTCTATCTCCTAATTAAGATGCTTAATTTCTTTTTATATCTGTTTATGTAATTCATTTTCAATGTGTTCTTTCACTGTTTGGTTTTGATGTCTCGTATCCTCTTTAAGGTTCCATTCCATCTGTCTAAGGTATTTCTTGAGTTCTTTATATGACCATTTTTCTGATGACTCTAGGTCCTTCTGAATATTTAGGCTGTCCATCATTGTTTGTACTCCTTTTCTTCCTTGCTTTTTTATGCTGCTCATGTTACTTCTTGTTTTGTTTGACTGCTGAGTTACTGCTTACTCTTATAAATTTATTTGATGCTTGGGAGGAAAGATATTAGAAGGGAAGGGAAGAAGTCACTAAAGAGAATGAGAGTAGACAGGTAGAATTCAAGGAAGGGAGAATAAGAAAATTGAAAAGAAATGAAAAGACAAAAGAAAAAAATAGAAAATAAAGAAAGAAAAAAAATTTAAATAATAATTATAATTAAAAAATGAAAATTAAAATTTAAAATAATATTAATAATAATAATGATAAAATAAAAAATAAAAAAATAAAAACATTAAAAAAGTTAAAGAACAACAACAACAAAAATGAAAATGAAAGAAATATAAAAAATATAAATTAAAAAAATAATAATAATACATGCAGTCATAGAGTTCAATTAACTTCTCTTTCAGTATGTGGAGCTGTGTGCACTGGGCCAAGCTCCTCCTCTGAATAAGTGGGAACCAATCACTGTGCAGCAGCTCTTCCTCCCAGACTTGGCGGATCTCCAATCCTGAGTGCCTAGGGCCTTCTCTTGTGCTTCCTCAAGCCATGCCCTGATCACCTGTGACGCTCACCACAATAGTGGTTACAAGCCAGAACTCTACTCCTGGCAGCCCTGTTTTCATGAACGCCTGTGCACACTCTCCCTGTTTGCCTCCCTCAGACCCTAAGTTTGTAGAGCTTGGGGCTGAGGACCCCCAGCGAATTTTCTTGCCCTCTGGGAGCCACGCCACCGGTACGTGGTGTAAGAGACCTCAATTGTCAGCACTTGTGGGATCAGGAGCCCGGAATTCCACGCCGCTAGTCCCGAGCCAATCCTGATTCCCTAGGTCTGGCTATCGCGCTCACGGGAGAGCTGGGAGAGGCCCTTACGGCAGAGCTGGGAGGGGCCCTTAAGGTTTCCCCGCTGTGTTGAGAGAGATGGCTAGGGGATTACACACCTGTCACGCTGGTTTCAATGAAGTTATCTCCTCTGCCCGTGACATCATTTCTATGCTATGGTGGTATCCCATGCAAATGGTGACCGTTTGTTCCCTTTGCAAGGTAACCAACGCAACGGGTGGGTCCTGACTGTCTCTCCCAAGCGCCGTTTCAATCCTGTGGCCACTGCCTTTGAAGGCTTGGTTGGCTTTTACCTCTGAAAGTTCAGAAGGGCCGAACAGTTATTTCAGAGGGATCTTAGTGCTGAGTCACGAGAACCAGGCAAACCGGAGGTTGAATGCAGCCGATCCAGGCTCGGTGTGTGTTCTGAGGGGCCCAGAATGTTCGCACCAGATCCACATTAGGTCAACATTGCCTAGTGATTCTGAGCAAACAGCATTTAGACAGTTTACGACTCCCGATGCCCGCGCAGCTGAAGAGGTCAGAGACTTGATTTTTCCATGCCTGCCTTCATGATGGATTTCCTGTATTGCTACTTTTTTATATCTGTGCATGTGAGTGTGTATGTATGAGAGTGTATATATATATATATATACACTCTCCAGATTTTTTAAAATATGAAATATATGTGTCTTATTATACACTCCCTAAATTCATTCATATTCATATATGTGTATTTATAATCAACTTTCCACAAGATTATTCTCAGAAATAATCATCCACCTGAAATACATATTTGTTTTCTAGTACTGAAAACTAAATTCAGTGAAAGGTGCAAACAAAACCTAATATTTCTACAGTTACTGAGCTAGTTTAACATCAATGCAAGTATATTCTTAGAGGACATGATGTGTATTTTGATTTTCATTTTTATTCAACACTTATACATTACGATGTCTTCAGTTTATGCACATCATAGGATATATATTTCATTCAAAAGTTAGAAAATTTATAGGCATTTGTTTCACGATCAATCACTTTCTGATTCAGAACACATGATTCTTCTATGTTTCTTGACTGGTCTTTTCATGAGACTTCTTTCCAAACACATTATTTTCGTTTAACATCATCACTTATAAAGCAAAACTCAAACACCCTTCATGATAAACCATAATCCTAATATTACCATTAGATATATAACTGGTTGAAATGAATGATTATATATCAATATAAGATTTCTTATATATTTTCAGATTTCAATTCAATCCATTATTTAAAGTGAAACCAGATACATTATTTATTCATATTATCGTCTATTCATGCATTATCTCTATATTCATAGACACAGGGTACACCTCTTTGTACCCCTAATACTAATGTATATGTCTTCAAAATATTGCTCCCAGACATGGTGAAAGAAATACTCATGTTACCTGATCTACATATACATTTTACCACCGAAATATTCTGAACAAAAAAAAATGTAAAGGTCACACTTATGATTGTACCAAAGCCTAAAAGGAAAGTGAACATGGATAAGTAATAACATCCATGTCCAGGTTGCCTAATGCTCTCAAATGTCAATCCCATTGGTGACAACATATTTGTTTTTTCCTATGATTATATATTCAAACTCAACCCTGTTGAAAATGTCTAATCCTATCACTCATTTATACTTTGCCTGATTTCGTTATGTCTCTATTGATACCTGCTTTTCTACATAATTTCCCCAGTTCATCATTGTGAAAGACTCTTCACATGTACTGACATTTACATTCACTCTCTAAACGAAACCCTATTGCTAAAGAAGCTTTTTATTCCAAATCATATTCTCACTCTTCTTCCTAAACCTACCGACTATCTTTCTAATCCTACCGACTATCCCTTTTTAACTGGATGTTCTCTTCTACATTCAATCATCCAAGGTACAAGGTCCTATGCCATTGTATATCGATTTAACTGAGACAATTGTACAGAACGTAATTCAACACTATGCATCCCAATCAAGGGCCCAATGCCCTTCTGGGCTTCAAATCTTTCTTAGATTTCCGTTTTCATACATATATTTCACTTATATATTCTTATAAATATCGCAGGTACCCAATCCCTTTATTCATCCTGCAGAATGATTCCTAACCCAAATCAAACATATAATGAACCCTAACCATACACTAACTTTACCGAAGAGCAGGGACAGAGTTGGTTTTAAAATACAGGAATGTAGGGTATCTTCACCTGCTGAGAACCTCAAATGTTCATGCAGAAATGATCCCTGGTGAAGATGAAGGCAGCTATGAAATACCTCAGAAAGCAAAAGTCATCTTCCATGGCAGTCATCCTGGTCGGGTTGAAGGGTTGTGTCTGAATCACTCTCTCTTCTTAATGTATACAAGATGGACCAAACCAGTTCTGTGTGGAGAGCTGTTCCGGGGTGCTTATGATTGATATAACATTCTAACTTGTGAAAGTGTTACAGGAAAACAGGGGCAGCCTCCACCTAAAGGGACTTTTGGAAGCAACTGTTAGGGCAAAGTGGTTGCCAAGGCAGTGATGTAATTCAGATCCTGAAGGAAGTGACCTCACCTCACTTCCTTGGTGATGAAACTCTCTGAACTTGGGATCCAGGAAGCCAGGAACCCAGACACAGTCCCTGTCCCAGTCCCAGTGGTCTCATATGTTTGGATTTACCAAGGACAGAGTCAGTCTTTCTTTGAACCTACAGATGTGAGGATGGCCAAATGCCAGGAAACCTTTGAAGAGGGGCTTTTCCTCAGAAAGCAGGTAGTGTCTCACCACTGGCTCTTGACAACTTCACAGAGTTGGCCAAGCAGACCAGAACTGAGACAGGAGAGGTCATTTTGGGGAAACATAGTATGGCCCACCAGTCAGAGGACACTCCGGAGAGTCACAGACCTACTTGGGGGAAGGAGGTGCCTTTGTGGGTGTGGGTGTGATTTTGTGGTTTTGTCTCAAGTTCTCAGAATAGGTGGGAAAGGCAGTTTGTTTGGTTTGGAGTGGACTACTTTTAGTAAGTCCTTTGACAAGGCGAGTGTCTGTGTATCCCACTGTGTTCATGATTGTAGACATTAGAAGAGAGAAGGCATCAATGGATGTTTCCTGTCTACTAGAAAGCTTGCCAGCATTCATTGTGCCCAATATATGAGTGGAATCAGGCTTGCCTTATGGATGGGCAACACCTACTAGCTTCATAATTTCCTGTTTTCTCCTTCAATTCTGGCAACACTCCAGAATAGTATCATGGTTTTGTGTCCAAGATATGTACCACCTCCAATATCTGTGACATGGCCATGTACTAGATAGTTGAAGGGAATGGCTAGCATCTCAGAAATCTCAGATATCAGTTGACCAGGAAAGTCTCAGTGGAGAAACCCTGCTTTGGTCCTTTTGCTTACCTATTGTTCTGTTGCCCTGAATGTCAGGAAGAACTTTGCCTCAAGCCACCACTTTGTGAAGCCTGAAGAAAACAGTTTTCAAATGCAAATGAATGGGCATCACGTGTGGATCCATGCTTAATTGCTTTGAAAAGGGATATGTCTGAATCAGTCTCTTGGCCCTGTGTGAGGCTGAGGCTTAGATTCTCAGCACCTGATGGATCTAAAGATACATCCCATGCATGCATCGAAAACCAAAATGGCAAAAAGATCAGATATTGTTGATTAACTCTCTTGCCTTCCTCTGGTAGGTTCCTGACATCCATCAAGTGAGAACAGGGATCCTTTGGGTCAAATGAGTTCTTCAAAACCCAGCAGAGGCTAGCCCATAGGTGCTTGTTTTTCTCATGACTCCAATTCACTTAAAGAATCTAAACCTCAAAGTCAGTAGGCCTCAAGTTGGAGAAGCTAAGCAGTATTAAAGGAAGGCCTATTTGATCACTTCTGGTTTACAGGAAGGGTGTCCATGCCACCCTGACTTTAGGCAAATGAGGTGCAGGAAGCTTATTTTGGACACTGACGTGGGCTGCTCCCCTCATGGAAACCTCCAGCCACAGGTTATGATGAGTGTATATATGGAAGAAGATTTGGGCCATGTGGGAGTGTTTGGGATTTAATTGTGGACATTTGAATGGTGGTTTGAAGAGATGACTGTGTCCACGTGGGCTTGCACCCTGGTGTGATTCCCCTTAGAGACTGAGTTGTGGTACTGATCTCAGAGAAGTATTGCCATGAATTGTGTTGGGATTTTAGATGGCCATGCATGAGAGTTGCCCTTGGAAAGACATCTAGGCCCAAGTTGACTTTCCACAGATCACAGGGAATCTCAGCCATGATATCACATGATTTTATTCTTAAAGACTTGGCAGCCATTTTTGAGAGTCAAAACACACATGGACCTCACATTGTAGACCTCAATGGGCCTGGCTTAATCTGACATTTTGGCCACTCTTTGGGAAGCCTTGCCTGTGAGAATTCTCCAGAGTTTTCATTGAAATGAACTTGCTCACCATTTAATGGTTCCTGAATAAATTGAAACCCACAGTGCCTCCAACTTCTTCCTTGAAAATTGGCTAGATAAATACCATAAAAATTTTTGAAATTCCCATGACTGGGTGGCACTGGAGAACATTTGGATGTCCTGTTGCTGATCATGAGTATGTAAGACAGTGCCTTGATTGACTTGGTTTTATGAAAATGGTGTAGAACAGAGATGCAAGTAAGTTGGATCCTGTTGAGTAGTTGTCCTAGAGCAGTGGTTGGCAGGTGTGTGATAAAACATCTGTGTTGGGCCATGTGGATCTGCCATTGTCTTGCAAATGGATTGTGACTGACATTTTGAAGCCAGTAGACTCTTATATGTAAAAGCATATTGTTATATGGAGAGGTTTCAGGGCAATGTTCAGAATCAGGTTGCTATGGTCAATGGGGCAAGCAATGTGGGATAGAAGCCTGGTTGGTGCATTCTCCTGCAGAACCCGACCCACCACAATTGACAGAACTCATTTCAGCACTGTGTCCCTGTTGAACTCCTTGTATTTCATGAAGCAAATTCCAAACTCCCAGTGCAGCAGCAAGAAACACCACGAATAGTGGAGGATGACCAAATGGATTTACAGTCCACACGGGGAGACACTTAGACCCCAGTGGCCACAAGTTACATACAAATAGAAAATTCAGCACTGATGCCTCATGTTCATTGGAAAATAAGAAACAATGTCATTCATGTCACATAGATGAAGACCCAGCTTTGATGGTCTCACTCCAAATGAAGCTAATGCTCCTGACAACAGCATATATTTCATTGCCCAACCTTAGAGGCAGTTTCTCCAGGTGTCAGGCTGGCAGAACTTCATGTTTGTGGAGTGTTTACCCTGTCCCTTACTTTTGGAAACTCCTCTACCACCTCCAAATTTGTGAACTCCTGAGCATTTTCCATTCCACATATGTATTCACAGATTTTCTAACTCCTCTCATCTAATTGTGTCTTATGTGGGGCGAAGGTAATGTCAAGGCATTGTTATGAATGAGAGTGGGAAGTTTTTTGTGTAGCACATATTTGCATATACATTGGATACATTTTCAAATTTTCCTATCGAAATACTGAATCCCTGACACTAACACATACCCTAATAGACTTTGACTTCTAATCCTAATATTATGGAGAAAAATAACTCAAACAGAATAGAAATACAAGAGGTTCACAGGAGGCATGGTGTATAGTTGGACTTGCCTTTCGTATGATAAATGGTAGGTGTTATAAATCTAGCGAATTTTAATTGAAATAGTCCTCCATGTGTTTTAAAAGTTAACAAATATGTGAATAACTGTCTCCCTTTCTCTGTAGCCTATTCATCACATGTATTTTTATATGCACATATCGAATTCTACCTGGTATAACTCGTACATTTTGTGAGGTGGCTGGCTTGGCAGATACAAATTGTGAGAAGAGATCACTCCTACTAAATGCTGTTGGAACCGAAAATTCAAGATACGGGTGAGCTTCTTAGTTGAACGACATAAATCCATGTTCATTAAAATGAATATTTTTGGATCTGTGGATGATATATATTTCATGGTGAATTTCGATTGGCATACATAATGCTACTTTTTTAATGTCTCTGTGTGTATGTATATATATACATATATATATATATTTTTTTTTCACTCTGCAGATTTTTCAAAATATGAAGTATATTTTTCTTATTATACACTCCCTAAATTCATTCATATTCATGTATGTGGATTTATAATCAACTTTTCAAACGATTTTTCTCAGAAATATTCATCCACCTGAAATACTTATTTGTTTCCTAGTACTGAAAACTAACTTCAGGGGATCATATGATGGCTGCGAAGGGAGTGCATCACCCCCATATACCGCATCACTGTGCGGGAGAATGACGAGTTAGAATGGCTAAAACCTATCTTGTTAGAAATTTCCAGCAAAATTGTGGTTCTCCAAAACCTAGTGTACTAATTTCCATCTCACGAGGATCAGCTACGGGAACTCAAACGCGAGTGATTTGTCCTCACAGAAGGTCATGTGGCTTATTCAGGAAATCGCTCCGTGGCTAGAGTCTGTGGTGCATGCTGGGAAACGACGAGATAGCAACGCAAATATACAGTGGTGCAGATACTGTGGGCTCCTGCCAGGTATGCAATCACTGTGCTCAGTGCTGAATTCTGGGTTTGAGACGGGGAAGCATGCAGTCCAACTCGTTTCTCCGCACCAGTCAGACCACAGAGGAACCCAGCGGCCACCATCTTGGAGAGGTGACGTCACCATCCCTGTTTTCGACTGATCGCAGCTTATTCAGCTATAGAACCGGTAATTTCAGGATGCCATTCACCTTTGTCTTGCAGACAAATTACTCAGGCTCAGTGCTAGAGAACCCGCAGAAACTGCGTCTTGGAGCCTGCTTCTATTAGAACATACACCGAGCCCAGAGCGGCCGAATTCCGCCTCCCGGAACTGATCTGGCCCTGGGCTAAAGAACCTGCGGAAACTGCTTCTCGGTCCGGGTCTTGCTGAATACTGTGGAGGTAAATATCAACCGAGCCTTCATAGGGAGTGCAACAGGATTGAGACGGGGCTTGTGAGTGCCGGTCAGAACTCACCCATTGCTTTAGTCACCCAGCAAAGGGAACAAAATGCTGCCTTTTGCATGGGATACCAACATGGCAGAGATCTGATGTCATCAGAAAGCAGCAGAGGAGATAACTTCATTGATACCATCGGTGACAGAAACAGTTGGTCTCCTGGTAAAGAAAGTGAGTCACAAACACCCGGGTCTCTCTCACTTTGTCATCAAGCCAGAGGGGCAGAGCAGAGCCTCCGCCCACGCCCGGAACAGGCCCAGCGACACACCTGCATGGTAGTCACGTCACCCCAATTGGAATAGAGGCAGAGCAGAGCCGCCGCCCTTGCCCAGAACAGGCCCAGTGACCCGCAGGCGTGGTAGTCAAATCACCCGAATTGGAATAGTTGCAGAGCAGAGCCTTCTCCCTCACCTAGTACAATCCCAGTGGCCCACCGGCATGGTAGTCAGGTCACCCCAATATTAGTAGGGGCAGAGCAGAGCCTTCGCCCGCACCCAGAACAGGCCCAACAACCTGCCGGCATGGTAGTCACGACCCCCCAAATGGAGTAGTGGCAGAGCAGAGCCATCACCCGCACCCGCAAGGTAGGCACACCTGCACCTGACTGGCAGAAGAGGCCCATCGCCCTGCCAGAGCGGCAGACACTTCACCCCATTTGGAATAGGAGCAGAGCAGATCCGTTGCCCGTGCCCGCAAGGTAGGCAGACCTGCGACAAACTGGCGGAACAGGCCCAGCAACACACCTGCATGGTAGTCACGTCACCCCAATTGGAGTAGGGGCAGAGCAGAGCCGCCGCCAGCACCTACAAGGTAGGCAGACCTGCGACTGATCGGCAGAACACCCCAGGGGTCCACGGGCCTGGTAGACACGTGACACCAATTGGAGGAGGGGCAGAGCAGAGCCGCCTCCCGCGCCTGCATGGTAGGCAGACCTGCAACCGATCAGGAAAACAAGCCCAGCGGCCCGTCAGCAAGGTAGTTAGATCACCCTAATTGGAGGAGCAGCACAGCCCCCCTGCGCCCATGCAAGGGAGACTTTGCAAATATACAAGAGCAATATAAATATATAGGAGGAAAATTTCAAAATCACAACAGTTTCACCAAGCAGAAAGAAAAGCGAGCAGTATGATAAGACAAGGAAAAAAGGACCACAAGCAATGCAGGTCAGCACAACTTTAGAAGAGGTAATAGCTGCAGTAAATGGAATGTCAGATAAAGAACTCAGGATATACATGCTTCAGATGATCTGGAGTCTCAGGGAAGACATTAGACAGCAAAATCAGACAATGAAAAATCACTTCGACAATGAATTACATAAACAAATCCAAGAAGCAAAAGATCAGCTATACAGGGAGATAGAGGTTGTAAAAAATAACAAACAGAAATCCTAGAAATGCAGAAAGCAATAAACCAACTTAAAAACTCAATTGAGAATACTACCAGCAGAGTAGAACACTTAGAAGATAGAACATCAGACAATGAAGACAAAGTATTCCAACTTGAAAAGAACATAGACAGCTCAGCAAGACTGTTAAGAAACCATCAACAGAATATCCAAGAAATACGGGATCACATAAAGAGACCAAACTTAAGAGTCATTGGAATACAGGAAGGTATAGAGGTCCAAACCAAAGCAATGAGCAATGTATTCAATGAAATAATACGAGAAAACTTCCCAGACTTGAAGAATCAGACTGACTCCCAAGTCCTAGAAGCCTACAGGACGCCGAATGTGCAAAATCATAAGAGATCCACACCTAGACACATTATAATGAAGATGCCCAACGTACACAATAAGGAGAGAATTTTAAATGCTACAAGAGAAAAAAAAAGCAGATTACATTTAGGGGTAAACCAATCAGGATAACAGCTGATCTTTCAACACAGACTCTGAAAGCTAGAAGATCCTGGATTAACATTTTTCAAACACTGAAAGAAAATGGATTCCAACCAAGAATTGTGTATCCAGTGAAATTAAGCATCAGGATGGAAGATAAAATCATAACCTTCTATGTTAAAAAAAAAGTTAAAATAAATTGTAGCTAGAAAACCATCTCTTCAAAACATCATCGGCAAAATATTACAGGAAGAGGAAATGGAAAATAACAATAAAAACCAACAGTGGGAGGTAGTACAGTAAAAGGGGGAAATAATCAATGTAGAAAACAATCCATGTTTAATAACATAAATAAACAAATAGGGCTGGAAGAACAACCATTATCTCAATAATAACCGTAAATGTTAATGGCTTAAACTCACCAATTAAGAGACACAGGCTAGTAGAATGGATCACAACACAAGACCCAATAATATGCTGCCTACAGGAGACGCATTTGATAGGAAAAGACATACATAGACTGAAGGTGAAAGGTTGGGAAAAATCATATCACTTATATGGACTTCGGAAACAAGCAGGAGTGTCCATACTCATATCAAATAAAATAGATTTCAAGCCAAAGTTAATCAAAAGGGATAAAGAGGGACACTACATACTGCTCAAGAGAACCATACACCAACAAGACATAACCATTATAAATATATATATGCCCCAAACAATGGTGCAGCTATGTCCATCAAACAAACTTTTTTCAAGATCAAGAGTCTAATAGACCACCATACAATAATCATGGGAGACTTCAACACACCTCTCTCACCACTGGACAGGTCTTCCAAACAAAAGTTGAAATAGAAAACTATAGAACTCAATAACACAATTAATAACCTAGACTTAATTGACATATATCGAATATACTCCTCAACATCAAGCAGTTACATTTTTCCTCAGCAGCACATGGATCCTTCTCAAAAATAGATCATATATTATGTCACAGGGCAATTCTTAGACAATATAAAGAAGTAGAGATAATACCATGCATCTTATCTGATCATAATCTAATATAAACTAAAAATCAATGATAAACGAAGGAAGGAAAAATCATGCATCACTTGGAGAATGAACAATAGGTTACTGAATGATCAATGGGTTATAGAAGACATCAAGGAGGAAATTAAAAAATTCTTAGAGATAAATGAAAACACAGGCACAACATATCAGAATCTATGGGACACACTGAAATCCGTTCTAAGAGGAAAATTCATTGCTTGGATTTCATTCCTTAAAAAAAGAAAAAACAAAACAAAACAAATAAATGATGTCATACTTCATCTCAGAATCCTAGAAAAAGAAGAGGAAAACAACAGCAAAATAAGTAGAAGGTAAGATTTAATTAAAATCAAAGCTGAAATTAATGAAATCGAAACAAAAGAAACAATTGAAAAAATTGAGAAAACTAAAAGTTGGTTCTTTGAAAAAATAAATAAAATCGACAGACCCTTAGCCATGCTAATGAAGAGAAGAAGAGAGAAAACTCAAATTACTAGCATACGGGATGAAAAGGGCAACATCACATGTTAAGGTATATAAACAAGTCAGGATGGCACCTGGTATTTTGCCAGAGAAATGTTAGGGTCTGTAAACAAGTCTGGATGGCGCCTGGAAAAATGCCATAGAGAGTGGTTTGTGAAGTAACAAAAGCAAGCCATTAAGTGTGGAGATTCCTTATTGGTTCACTGCTGGATCTATTTTATGCTAATTAGATAAGCTATATAAAATGTATAAATATCGCTCAGATGCTAAAATAAACGGCTTCCATTCCTGCTGTATCAATCTACACAAGTTATTTGTCACCCCCTGGCAATCACAGCAGATATTTCTGAAATACAGAAGATAATCAGAAATTAATTTGATTCGTTATACTCCAATATAATAGAAGATAGTGAAAGCATCGAAAAATTTCTTAAGTCATATGATCTGTCCAGATTGAGTCAGGAGGATATAGACAACCTAAACAGACCAGTATCAATTGAGGAAATAGAAGAAACCATCCAAAGATTACCAACTAAGAAAAGACCAGGACAGTATGGGTATACAGCAGAGTTTTACAAACCCTTTAAATATGAACTAATACCAATACTTTTCAAGCTATTTCAGGAAATTGAAAAAGAGGGAGATCTTCCAAATTCATTCTACCAGGCCAATATCACCCTGATTTCTACACCAGACATAAACACTTCAAACAAAGAAAACTACAGACCAATATCCCTAAGGAATCTAAATGCAATAATCCCTAATTAAATTCTGGTGAATCAGATACAAAAACATATTAAAAAAATTGTGCACCATGATCAAGTAGGATTCATCCATGGAATACAAGGCTTGTTCAATATACGAAAATCAATAAATGTTATTCACCACATCAATAGACTTAAAAATAAGAATCATATGATCATCTCGATAGATGCACAAAAAGCATTCGACAAAGTACAGCATCCCTTTATCTTCAAAACTCTAGAAAAACTAGGAATAACAGGATCATACCTCAATATTGTAAAAGCAATCTATGCTAATCCTCAAGCTAGCATCATTCTGAATCTAGAAAAATTGAAGGCATTCAATCTAAAATCTGGAACAAGAATGGGATGCCCTCTCTCACTACTTCTGTTCAATACAGTTCTCGAAACACTGGCCAGAGCAATTAGACAGACGGAAGAAATTAAAGGCATAAAAATAGGAAAAGAACAACTTAAATTATTACTATTGCAGATGACATGATTCTATACCTAGCAGACCCAAAAGGGTCTACAAAGAAACTAATAGAGCTAATAAATGAATGCAGCAAAGTGGCAGGATATAAAATCAACACGCATAAATCAAAGGCATTCCTCTATATCAGGGACAAATCCTCTGAAATGGAAATGAGAACAACCACTCCATTCACAATATCCTAAAAAAAAAAAGATGGGAATCAACCTAACAAAAGAGGGGAAAGTCTCATACAATGAAAACTACACAACCCTAAAGAGAGAAATATAAGAAGATCTTAGAAGATGTAAAAATATACCCTGTTCATGGAAAGGCAGAACTAACATCATCAAAATGGTGATATTACCAAAATTTCTCTATAGGTTTAATGCAATGCCAATCAAATCCCAAAGGCATTTCTTGTAGAAATAAAGAAAGCAATCATGAAATACATATGGAAAAATAAAAGTTCCAGAATAGCAAAAACAATGCTAGGCAGGAAGTGTGAATCAGGCGGTAGAGCGATACCAGACTTCACACTATACTACAGAGCAATAGTAACAACAATAGCATGGTACTGGTACCAAAACAGGCTTGTGGACCAATGGTACTGAATAGAGGACACAGAAACCAATCCACAAAACTACAACTATCTTATATTTGATAAAGGGGCTAAAAGCATGCAATGGAGGAAGGATAGCATCTTCAACAAATGGTGTTGGGAAAACTGGAAATCCATATGTAACAAATTGAAACTGAATCCCTTTCTCTTGCCATGCACAAAAGTTAACTCAAAATGGATCAAGGAGCTTGATATCAAATCAGAGACACAGTGTCTGATAGAAGAAAAATTTGCTTACGATGTACATACTGTGGGGTCGGGCTCCAAATTCCACAATAGGACACCCATAGCACAAGAGTTAATAACTAGAATCAACAAATGGGACTTACTCAAACTAAAAAGTTTTTTCTCAGCAAAAGAAACAATAAGAGAGGTAAATAGGGAGCCTACATCCTGGGAAGAAATCTTTACTCCTCACACTTCAGATAGAGCCCTAATATCCAGAGTATACAAAAAACTCAAAAAATTGGACAATAAGATAACAAATAACCCAATCAACAAATGGGCTGAGGACCTCAACAGACACTTATCAGATGAGGACTTACAATCAATCAACAAGTACATGAAAAAATGCTCACCATCTCCAGCAGTCAGAGAAATGCAAATCGAAACCACCCTAAGATACCATCTCACTCCAGTAAGATTGGCAGCCATTATGAAGTCAAACAACAAGTTCTGGCAATGATGTGGGGAAACAGGTACACTTCTACATTGCTGGTGGGACTGCAAATTGGTGCAGCCAATTTGGAAAGCAGTATGAAAATTTCTTGGAAAGCTGGGAATGGAATCACCATTTGACCCAGCTATTCCCCTACTCAGTCTATTCACTAAAGACCTAAAAACAGCATGCTACAGGGACACTGCTACATCGATGTTCATAGCAGAACAATTCACAACAGCAAGACTGTGAAACCAACTTAGATAACCTTCAATGAAAGAATGGATAAAATACTGTGGCATATATACACAATGGAGTATTACTCTGCATTGAAAAATAAAAAAAAATCATAGAATTTGGAGGGAAATGGATGGCATTAGAGCAGATTATGCTAAGTGAAGCTAACCAATCCTTAAAAAACAAATGCCAAATGTCATCTTTGATATAAGGAGAGTAACTAAGAACAGAGGAGAGACGAAGAGCATGACAAGATGATTAATATTAAAGCGGGATGAGAGGTGGAAAGGAAAGGGAGAGAGAAGGAAAATTGCATGGAATTGGAAGGAGACCCTCAGGGTTATACAAAATTACATACAAGAGAAAGTGAGGGGAAAGAGAAAAATAATACAAGGGGGACAAATTTATTACAGTAGAGGGGGTAGAGAGAGAAGAGGGGAGGGGCGGGGAGGGGAGGGGGGATAGTAGAGGATAGGAAAGGCAGCAGAATTCAATAGACACTAGTATGGCAATATGTGAATCAATAGATGTGTAACTGATGTGATTCTGTAATCTGTACACGGGGTAAAAATGGGAGTTTATAACGCACTTGAATCAAAGTGTGAAATATGTTATAACAACAACTATGTAATGTTTTGAACAACCATAAATAAAAATGAAATAAAACTAACTATGGTGAATAATGTATGCAATCCTAATATTTCTACAGTAACTGACCCAGTTTAACATCAATGCAAGTAGATTCCTATGGGACATGATGTGTACTTTGACCTTCATTTTTATTCAACACTGGTACATTACTATTTCATCAGTTTATGCACATCACAGGATATATATTTCATCCACAATTTAGGAAAGTTATAGGCATTTGTTTCACTTTCAATCAATTCCAGCTTCAGAACACATGGATTCCTCCATATTTCTTGACTGGTCTTTTCATGAGACTTCTTTCCAAACACATTATTTTCGATTTCCATAAACACTTTTGAAACAAAACTCACACACACTTCATGATAAACAATAACCCTAAGATTACCATTATATATGTAACTGGTTGGAGTGAATGATTGTATGTCAATATATGATTTCCTATATATTTTAAGATATCAATTCAATCCATTATTTAAAGAGAAAAAAGTTATATTATTTATTCACACTATGGTCTATTCATGCATTATCTCTATATTCATTGACACAGGGTACACCACTTGGTACCCACAATACTAATTTATGTGTCCTCAAATATTGCTCCCAGAAATGGTGGAAGAAATACACACATCATATGATCTACATATATATTTGATCACAATAATTTTCTGGGCACAAAATGCAAAGGTCACACTTATGATTGTACCAAATCCTAAATTGAAAGTGAACATGGCTTACTAAAAACATCCATGTCCAGGTTGCCTAATGCTTTCAAATGTCATTCCTATTGGTGACTACATATTTGTTTCTTCCTAAGATTATGTATTCAATCTCAACCCTGTTGAAAATGTCTAATCCTATCACTCACTATATAATTGCCTCATTTCGTAATGTCTCTATTGATATTTTCCTTCCTACATATTTTCCCCAGTTAATCATTGTGACTGACTCTTCACATGTGCTGACATTTATATTCACTCTATAACCGAAACCCTAATGCTACAGAACTTTTTGTCCAATTTTTATACTCACCCTTTTTTTATTAACCTACCGACTATCTTCCTAATCCCACCGACTATCTCAATTTGAGTGGATGTTCTCTTCTAAAATCAAACATCCAAGGTATAAGGTCCTATGCCATTGATTATCAATTTATCTGAGACATCTGTGTAGAACGTAATTAAAATCTAAGTATCCCAATCAAGGGCCTAATGCCCTTCTGGGCTTCAAATCTTACCAACATTTCTGTTTTCATACTTATATTTCACCTCTATAATCTTATAAATATCACAGGTTCCCAATACTATTAATCATCCTGCAGAAGGATTCGTAATCCAAATCAAACATGTTAATAACCCTAACCATACACTCTTCCCTCAACCTAACTTTACAGAAGAGCAGGGACAGAGTTCGTCTTACAATACAGGAATGTAGGGGATCTGCCTCCTGCTGAGAACCTCAAAGGTCCATGCAGGTTTGATCCCTGGAGAAGATTAGGCAGCTATGAAGGACCTGAGAGAGAAAAAGTTATCTTCCATCTCAAACAACTTTTCCAAGATGAAGGGTTTTGTCTGAATAAGCCTCTCTCTTCTTAATGTAGAGAAGATGGACCATACCAGGCATGTGTGGAGAGCTGTTCCTGGGTGCCTATGGTTGATATACCATTCTAACTTTTGAAAGTGTCACAGGAAGTAAGGGCTGCCTCCATCTCATAGTACTATTGGAAGCAACTGTTAGGACAAAGTGGTTGCCAAGGCAGTGACCTCATTAAATTCCTGAAGAGATTAATCTCACCTCACTTCCTTGGTGATGAAACTCTCTGAACTTGGGATCCGGGAAGCCAGGCACGCAGAGCCAGTCCCATTCCCAGTCCCAGTGGTCTCACTTGTTTGGATTTAACAAGGACAGAGTCAGTCTTTCTGAGTACCTACTGATGTGAGGATGGACAAATGTCAGGAAAGCTCTGAAGAGAGGCCTTTCCTGAGAAAGCAGGTAGTGGCTCACAGCTGGCTAGTGACAACTTCACAGATTGGGCCAATGAGACCATATCTGACACAGGACAGGCGATTTCATCAGAACATAGTATGGCCCACCAGTCAGAGGACACTCCTGATAGTCACAGACCTACTTGGGGGAAGGAGCTGCCTTTGTGTGTGTGGGTGTAGGTTTGAGGTTTTGTCTCATGTTCTGAGAATAGGTAGGAAAGGCAGTTTATTTGTTTTGGAGTGAACTGTTTCTGGTAAGTCGTTTGACAAGGCCAGTGTCTCTATGTCTGTGTATCCCACTGTGTCCGGGGTTTTAGACATTAGAAAAGAGAATGAATCATTGTATGTGTTCTGACTAGTAGAAAGCTTCCCAAGATTCATCTTGCCCAATTTATGAATGGACTGTGGCTTGACTTATGCGTGGGCAACTCCTACAATCTTGCTAAGTTCCTGTTTTCTTCCTGAATCCTGGCCAATTTCCAGAATAGGCTCATTTTTTTGTGTCCAAAATATGTACCACCTCCAAGCTCTGAGACTTGGCCATGTACTGGATAGCTGAAGGGAATGGGAGCATCTCAGAAAACTCAGATATGAGTGTGACCAGAAAATTCTAATGGAGAAACCCTGCTTTGGGCCTTTTGCTTACCAATTGTTCTGTTGCCCTGAATGTCCGGAACATCTTTGCCTCAGGCCACACCTTTGTAGAGCCAAAAGAAATAGTTTTCAAACAGAAATGAAAGGGCATCACCTCTGGCTCTTTGCTTAATTGCTTTGGAAAGGGATGTGTCTGAATCAGCTTTTTGGCCCTGTGTGAGGCTGCGGCTTAGATTTTTAGCACCTGATGGATCTAAAGAAAGATCCCATGTGTGCATCCAAAACCAAAATGGACAAAAGAGCATTCATTTTGGATGAAGTCTCTCACATTCCTCTGTAAGGTTCCTGACCTTCATCAAGTGAGAATAGTGATCATTTGGTTCAAATGTGTTCCTCAAAACCCTGCAGAGGATAGCCCATAAGTGCTTGATTTTTCTCATGACTCCAAATCACATAAAGACTCTAATCCCCACAGTCAGTAGGCTTCAAATTGGAGAAGCAGTGCCATCTTAATGGCCGGCCAATTTGATCACTCCTGGTGATAATTTAAGTTCTTTTTTTCCTATTTTTATGTCTTTAATGTCTTTCAACTTTCTAATTGCTCTGGCCAGTTTTTCGAGAACTATATTGAATAGAAGTGGTGATAGAGGACATCCCTGTCTTGTTCCAAATTTTAGAAAGAATGCCTTCAATTTTTCTCCATTCAGAATGATAATAGCCTGAGGCTTAACATAGATAGTTTTTACAATGTCGATGTATGTTCCTTTTATCCCTAGTTTTTCTAATGTTTTGAACGTAAAGGAATGCTCTACTTTTTCTAATGGTTTTTCTGCATCTATCAAGATCATCTTATGGTTCTTATTTTTAAGTCTATTGATGTTGTGAATAACATTTATTGATTTCCATATATTGAACCCTCCTTGCATCCCAGGGATGAATCCTAGTTGATCATGGTGCACAATTTTTTTGATGTGCCTTTGTATCCAAATCACCAGAATTTTAATGAAAATTTTTGCATCTAGGTTCATCAGAGATATTGGTCTGTTGTTTTCTTTCATTGAGGTGTCTTAGTCTGGTTTCAGAAGCAGGGTGATGTTGGCCTCATAGAATGATTTTGGCAGAGCTCCCTGTTTTTCTATTTTCTGAATAACTTGAAAAGTATTGGTATTAATTCTTCTTTAAAGGTTTTGTAAAACTCCGCTGTATACCCATCCGATCCTGGGCTTTTCTTGGTTGGTAGTAGTTTGATTGCCTCTTCTATTTCATCGATTGATATTGGTCTGTTCAAATTGTGTGTATCCTCCTGACTCAGTCTAGGCAAATCATATGACTTAACAAATGTATCAATGTCTTCACTATTTTCTATTTTATTGGAATATAGGTTTTCGAAATAATTTCTAATTGTCTTCTGTATTTATGTAGCATCTGTTGTGATATTGCCTTTTTCATCCCGTATGTTAGTAATTTGAGTTCTCTCTCTTCTTCTCCTCGTTAGCATGGCTAAGGGTCTGTCAATCTTATTTATTTTTTCGAAGAACCAACTATTAGTTTTGGTAATTTTTTAATAGTTTCTTTTGTTTCAATTTCGTGATTTACTCTCTGATTTTAATAATTTCTTGCCTTCTGCTACATTTGCTGTTGTTTTGCTCTTCCTTTTCTAGGGCTTTGAGATTAAGTGAGAGCTCATTTATTTGTTGTTTTTGTTTTTTTCTTTTTTTGAGGAATGACCTCCAGGCGATGAATTTGCCTCTTGAATCTTGTTTCATTGTGTCCCATTGAATCTGATATGTTGTGTCTGTATTTTCATTTATCTCTAAGAATTTTTTGATTTCCTCCTTTATGTCTTCTGTAACCCATTGATCATTCAGTAACATATTGTTCATTTTCCATGTGATGTAGGATTTTTCCTTCCTTCTTTTACCGTTGGTTTCCAGTTTCATTCCATTGTGATCAGAAAAAAATTCATGGTATTATCTCCACCCCTTTATATTTACTGAGTGTTGCCCTATGGCATAATATATGGTCTATTTTTGAGAAGGATCCATGTGCTGGTGAGAAAAAAGTATATCCACTTGATGATGGTTGATATATTCTATATATGTCAGTTAAGTCTAGGGTATTGATTGTGATATTGAATTCTATATTTTCTTTATTCAACTTTTGTTTGGAGGATCTGTCCAATGGTGAGAGAGGTGAGTTGAAGTCTCCCATAATTATTGTGTTGTGGTCTATTTGATTCTTGAACTTGAGGAGAATTTGTTTTATAAATGTTGCAGCACCATTATTTGCTGCATAAATATTGATAATTGTTATGTCTTGTTGGTGAATGGTTCCTTTCAACAGTATATAATGTCCTTCCTTATCCCTTTTGATTAAATTAGTCTTGAAGTCGATTTTATTCCATATGAGGATGGCCACCCCTGCTTGCTTACAAGGACCGTGTGCATGGTATAAATTTTCCCAACCTTTCACCTTCAGCCTGTGTATGTCTTTTCCATTCAGATGTGTCTCCTGGAAGCAACATATTGTTGGATTTGTTTTTTTTAATCCACGTTACAAGTCTATGTCACTTTATTGGAGAGTTTAAGCCATTAAAGTTTAGAGTTAGTATTGATATATGGTTTGTATTGCCACCCGTCTTTGATTATTTATCTTTTTTTTAATTTAGTTTGTTTATCCATGATTAACTTTTCCCCCGCCCTCTGTCATTAATGAGGCACTTCCCACTGATGGTTTTCTTTGTTGATATTCATTTTTTCCTCGTGTAGTGTTTTCCTTAAGATGCTTTGCAATGCTGGTTTTCTGGCTGCAAGTTCTTTTAGCTTTTGTTTATCACGAAATGTTTTTATTTCGTTGTCTTACCTGAAGCTTAATTTTGCTGAATACAGATTTCTTGGTTGGCATCCATTGTTTTTAAGTGTTTGAAATACGTTGTTCCAGGATCTTCTCACTTTCAGCGTCTGTGATGAAAAATCTGTTGTTAACATTTTTGGTTTACCCCTGATTGTAATCTGCCTCCTTTCTCTTGTAGCTTTTAATATTTTCTCTTTGTTCTGTATATTGGATATCTTCATAACAATGTGTCTTGGCATTGGTCTACTGTGATTTTGTGTGCTCGGTGTCCTGTAAGCATCTACAATTTTTTTTATCCGTTTCCATTTTTATTTCTGGAAAGTTTTCTGTAATTATTTCATACAGCAGGTTACTCATTCCCTTGGTTTGAATCTCTGTACCGTACCTTCCTCTATCCAGATGACTCATTAGTTTGTTTTTTTTTTTCTTATGCTATCCCATATCTCTTGGATGTTTTTCTCATGACTTTTTACCAGCATTTCTTTGTTGGCTAGACTTTTTTCAAGATGATATATTTTGTCTTCATTATCTGACATTCTGTCTTCTACTTGCTCCACTCTGTTAGTGATACTCTCAATTGAGTTTTTAATTTGTTTTATCATTTCCTTCATTTCTAGAATTATTGTTTGATTTTTTTTATAATCTCTATCTCCTAATTAAGATGCTTAATTTCTTTTTATATCTGTTTATGTAATTCATTTTCAATGTGTTCTTTCACTGTTTGGTTTTGATGTCTCGTATCCTCTTTAAGGTTCCATTCCATCTGTCTAAGGTATTTCTTGAGTTCTTTATATGACCATTTTTCTGATGACTCTAGGTCCTTCTGAATATTTAGGCTGTCCATCATTGTTTGTACTCCTTTTCTTCCTTGCTTTTTTATGCTGCTCATGTTACTTCTTGTTTTGTTTGACTGCTGAGTTACTGCTTACTCTTATAAATTTATTTGATGCTTGGGAGGAAAGATATTAGAAGGGAAGGGAAGAAGTCACTAAAGAGAATGAGAGTAGACAGGTAGAATTCAAGGAAGGGAGAATAAGAAAATTGAAAAGAAATGAAAAGACAAAAGAAAAAAATAGAAAATAAAGAAAGAAAAAAAATTTAAATAATAATTATAATTAAAAAATGAAAATTAAAATTTAAAATAATATTAATAATAATAATGATAAAATAAAAAATAAAAAAATAAAAACATTAAAAAAGTTAAAGAACAACAACAACAAAAATGAAAATGAAAGAAATATAAAAAATATAAATTAAAAAAATAATAATAATACATGCAGTCATAGAGTTCAATTAACTTCTCTTTCAGTATGTGGAGCTGTGTGCACTGGGCCAAGCTCCTCCTCTGAATAAGTGGGAACCAATCACTGTGCAGCAGCTCTTCCTCCCAGACTTGGCGGATCTCCAATTCTGAGTGCCTAGGGCCTTCTCTTGTGCTTCCTCAAGCCATGCCCTGATCACCTGTGACGCTCACCACAATAGTGGTTACAAGCCAGAACTCTACTCCTGGCAGCCCTGTTTTCATGAACGCCTGTGCACACTCTCCCTGTTTGCCTCCCTCAGACCCTAAGTTTGTAGAGCTTGGGGCTGAGGACCCCCAGCGAATTTTCTTGCCCTCTGGGAGCCACGCCACCGGTACGTGGTGTAAGAGACCTCAATTGTCAGCACTTGTGGGATCAGGAGCCCGGAATTCCACGCCGCTAGTCCCGAGCCAATCCTGATTCCCTTGGTCTGGCTATCGCGCTCACGGGAGAGCTGGGAGAGGCCCTTACGGCAGAGCTGGGAGGGGCCCTTAAGGTTTCCCCGCTGTGTTGAGAGAGATGGCTAGGGGATTACACACCTGTCACGCTGGTTTCAATGAAGTTATCTCCTCTGCCCGTGACATCATTTCTATGCTATGGTGGTATCCCATGCAAATGGTGACCGTTTGTTCCCTTTGCAAGGTAACCAACGCAACGGGTGGGTCCTGACTGTCTCTCCCAAGCGCCGTTTCAATCCTGTGGCCACTGCCTTTGAAGGCTTGGTTGGCTTTTACCTCTGAAAGTTCAGAAGGGCCGAACAGTTATTTCAGAGGGATCTTAGTGCTGAGTCACGAGAACCAGGCAAACCGGAGGTTGAATGCAGCCGATCCAGGCTCGGTGTGTGTTCTGAGGGGCCCAGAATGTTCGCACCAGATCCACATTAGGTCAACATTGCCTAGTGATTCTGAGCAAACAGCATTTAGACAGTTTACGACTCCCGATGCCCGCGCAGCTGAAGAGGTCAGAGACTTGATTTTTCCATGCCTGCCTTCATGATGGATTTCCTGTATTGCTACATTTTTATATCTGTGCATGTGAGTGTGAATGTATGAGAGTGTGTATATATATATATATACACTCTCCAGATTTTTTAAAATATGAAATATATGTGTCTTATTATACACTCCCTAAATTCATTCATATTCATATATGTGTATTTATAATCAACTTTCCACAAGATTATTCTCAGAAATAATCATCCACCTGAAATACATATTTGTTTTCTAGTACTGAAAACTAAATTCAGTGAAAGGTGCAAACAAAACCTAATATTTCTACAGTTACTGAGCTAGTTTAACATCAATGCAAGTATATTCTTAGGGGACATGATGTGTATTTTGATTTTCATTTTTATTCAACACTTATACGTTACGATGTCTTCAGTTTATGCACATCATAGGATATATATTTCATTCAAAAGTTAGAAAATTTATAGGCATTTGTTTCACGATCAATCACTTTCTGATTCAGAACACATGATTCTTCTATGTTTCTTGACTGGTCTTTTCATGAGACTTCTTTCCAAACACATTATTTTCGTTTAACATCATCACTTATAAAGCAAAACTCAAACACCCTTCATGATAAACCATAATCCTAATATTACCATTAGATATATAACTGGTTGAAATGAATGATTATATATCAATATAAGATTTCTTATATATTTTCAGATTTCAATTCAATCCATTATTTAAAGTGGAACCAGATACATTATTTATTCATATTATCGTCTATTCATGCATTATCTCTATATTCATAGACACAGGGTACACCTCTTTGTACCCCTAATACTAATGTATATGTCTTCAAAATATTGCTCCCAGACATGGTGAAAGAAATACTCATGTTACCTGATCTACATATACATTTTACCACCGAAATATTCTGAACAAAAAAAAATGTAAAGGTCACACTTATGATTGTACCAAAGCCTAAAAGGAAAGTGAACATGGATAAGTAATAACATCCGTGTCCAGGTTGCCTAATGCTCTCAAATGTCAATCCCATTGGTGACAACATATTTGTTTTTTCCTATGATTATATATTCAAACTCAACCCTGTTGAAAATGTCTAATCCTATCACTCATTTATACTTTGCCTGATTTCGTTATGTCTCTATTGATACCTGCTTTTCTACATAATTTCCCCAGTTCATCATTGTGAAAGACTCTTCACATGTACTGACATTTACATTCACTCTCTAAACGAAACCCTATTGCTAAAGAAGCTTTTTATTCCAAATCATATTCTCACTCTTCTTCCTAAACCTACCGACTATCTTTCTAATCCTACCGACTATCCCTTTTTAACTGGATGTTCTCTTCTACATTCAATCATCCAAGGTACAAGGTCCTATGCCATTGTATATCGATTTAACTGAGACAATTGTACAGAACGTAATTCAACACTATGCATCCCAATCAAGGGCCCAATGCCCTTCTGGGCTTCAAATCTTTCTTAGATTTCCGTTTTCATACATATATTTCACTTATATATTCTTATAAATATCGCAGGTACCCAATCCCTTTATTCATCCTGCAGAATGATTCCTAACCCAAATCAAACATATAATGAACCCTAACCATACACTAACTTTACCGAAGAGCAGGGACAGAGTTGGTTTTAAAATACAGGAATGTAGGGTATCTTCACCTGCTGAGAACCTCAAATGTTCATGCAGAAATGATCCCTGGTGAAGATGAAGGCAGCTATGAAATACCTCAGAAAGCAAAAGTCATCTTCCATGGCAGTCATCCTGGTCGGGTTGAAGGGTTGTGTCTGAATCACTCTCTCTTCTTAATGTATACAAGATGGACCAAACCAGTTCTGTGTGGAGAGCTGTTCCGGGGTGCTTATGATTGATATAACATTCTAACTTGTGAAAGTGTTACAGGAAAACAGGGGCAGCCTCCACCTAAAGGGACTTTTGGAAGCAACTGTTAGGGCAAAGTGGTTGCCAAGGCAGTGATGTAATTCAGATCCTGAAGGAAGTGACCTCACCTCACTTCCTTGGTGATGAAACTCTCTGAACTTGGGATCCAGGAAGCCAGGAACCCAGACACAGTCCCTGTCCCAGTCCCAGTGGTCTCATATGTTTGGATTTACCAAGGACAGAGTCAGTCTTTCTTTGAACCTACAGATGTGAGGATGGCCAAATGCCAGGAAACCTTTGAAGAGGGGCTTTTCCTCAGAAAGCAGGTAGTGTCTCACCACTGGCTCTTGACAACTTCACAGAGTTGGCCAAGCAGACCAGAACTGAGACAGGAGAGGTCATTTTGGGGAAACATAGTATGGCCCACCAGTCAGAGGACACTCCGGAGAGTCACAGACCTACTTGGGGGAAGGAGGTGCCTTTGTGGGTGTGGGTGTGATTTTGTGGTTTTGTCTCAAGTTCTCAGAATAGGTGGGAAAGGCAGTTTGTTTGGTTTGGAGTGGACTACTTTTAGTAAGTCCTTTGACAAGGCGAGTGTCTGTGTATCCCACTGTGTTCATGATTGTAGACATTAGAAGAGAGAAGGCATCAATGGATGTTTCCTGTCTACTAGAAAGCTTGCCAGCATTCATTGTGCCCAATATATGAGTGGAATCAGGCTTGCCTTATGGATGGGCAACACCTACTAGCTTCATAATTTCCTGTTTTCTCCTTCAATTCTGGCAACACTCCAGAATAGTATCATGGTTTTGTGTCCAAGATATGTACCACCTCCAATATCTGTGACATGGCCATGTACTAGATAGTTGAAGGGAATGGCTAGCATCTCAGAAATCTCAGATATCAGTTGACCAGGAAAGTCTCAGTGGAGAAACCCTGCTTTGGTCCTTTTGCTTACCTATTGTTCTGTTGCCCTGAATGTCAGGAAGAACTTTGCCTCAAGCCACCACTTTGTGAAGCCTGAAGAAAACAGTTTTCAAATGCAAATGAATGGGCATCACGTGTGGATCCATGCTTAATTGCTTTGAAAAGGGATATGTCTGAATCAGTCTCTTGGCCCTGTGTGAGGATGAGGCTTAGATTCTCAGCACCTGATGGATCTAAAGATACATCCCATGCATGCATCGAAAACCAAAATGGCAAAAAGATCAGATATTGTTGATTAACTCTCTTGCCTTCCTCTGGTAGGTTCCTGACATCCATCAAGTGAGAACAGGGATCCTTTGGGTCAAATGAGTTCTTCAAAACCCAGCAGAGGCTAGCCCATAGGTGCTTGTTTTTCTCATGACTCCAATTCACTTAAAGAATCTAAACCTCAAAGTCAGTAGGCTTCAAGTTGGAGAAGCTAAGCAGTATTAAAGGAAGGCCTATTTGATCACTTCTGGTTTACAGGAAGGGTGTCCATGCCACCCTGACTTTAGGCAAATGAGGTGCAGGAAGCTTATTTTGGACACTGACGTGGGCTGCTCCCCTCATGGAAACCTCCAGCCACAGGTTATGATGAGTGTATATATGGAAGAAGATTTGGGCCATGTGGGAGTGTTTGGGATTTAATTGTGGACATTTGAATGGTGGTTTGAAGAGATGACTGTGTCCACGTGGGCTTGCACCCTGGTGTGATTCCCCTTAGAGACTGAGTTGTGGTACTGATCTCAGAGAAGTATTGCCATGAATTGTGTTGGGATTTTAGATGGCCATGCATGAGAGTTGCCCTTGGAAAGACATCTAGGCCCAAGTTGACTTTCCACAGATCACAGGGAATCTCAGCCATGATATCACATGATTTTATTCTTAAAGACTTGGCAGCCATTTTTGAGAGTCAAAACACACATGGACCTCACATTGTAGACCTCAATGGGCCTGGCTTAATCTGACATTTTGGCCACTCTTTGGGAAGCCTTGCCTGTGAGAATTCTCCAGAGTTTTCATTGAAATGAACTTGCTCACCATTTAATGGTTCCTGAATAAATTGAAACCCACAGTGCCTCCAACTTCTTCCTTGAAAATTGGCTAGATAAATACCATAAAAATTTTTGAAATTCCCATGACTGGGTGGCACTGGAGAACATTTGGATGTCCTGTTGCTGATCATGAGTATGTAAGACAGTGCCTTGATTGACTTGGTTTTATGAAAATGGTGTAGAACAGAGATGCCAGTAAGTTGGATCCTGTTGAGTAGTTGTCCTAGAGCAGTGGTTGGCAGGTGTGTGATAAAACATCTGTGTTGGGCCATGTGGATCTGCCATTGTCTTGCAAATGGATTGTGACTGACATTTTGAAGCCAGTAGACTCTTATATGAAAAAGCATATTGTTATATGGAGAGGTTTCAGGGCAATGTTCAGAATCAGGTTGCTATGGTCAATGGGGCAAGCAATGTGGGATAGAAGCCTGGTTGGTGCATTCTCCTGCAGAACCCGACCCACCACAATTGACAGAACTCACTTCAGCACTGTGTCCCTGTTGAACTCCTTGTATTTCATGAAGCAAATTCCAAACTCCCAGTGCAGCAGCAAGAAACACCACGAATAGTGGAGGATGAACAAATGGATTTACAGTCCACACGGGGAGACACTTAGACCCCAGTGGCCACAAGTTACATACAAATAGAAAATTCAGCACTGATGCCTCATGTTCATTGGAAAATAAGAAACAATGTCATTCATGTCACATAGATGAAGACCCAGCTTTGATGGTCTCACTCCAAATGAAGCTAATGCTCCTGACAACAGCATATATTTCATTGCCCAACCTTAGAGGCAGTTTCTCCAGGTGTCAGGCTGGCAGAACTTCATGTTTGTGGAGTGTTTACCCTGTCCCTTACTTTTGGAAACTCCTCTACCACCTCCAAATTTGTGAACTCCTGAGCATTTTCCATTCCACATATGTATTCACAGATTTTCTAACTCCTCTCCTCTAATTGTGTCTTATGTGGGGCGAAGGTAATGTCAAGGCATTGTTATGAATGAGAGTGGGAAGTTTTTTGTGTAGCACATATTTGCATATACATTGGATACATTTTCAAATTTTCCTATCGAAATACTGAATCCCTGACACTAACACATACCCTAATAGACTTTGACTTCTAATCCTAATATTATGGAGAAAAATAACTCAAACAGAATAGAAATACAAGAGGTTCACAGGAGGCATGGTGTATAGTTGGACTTGCCTTTCGTATGATAAATGGTAGGTGTTATAAATCTAGCGAATTTTAATTGAAATAGTCCTCCATGTGTTTTAAAAGTTAACAAATATGTGAATAACTGTCTCCCTTTCTCTGTAGCCTATTCATCACATGTATTTTTATATGCACATATCGAATTCTACCTGGTATAACTCGTACATTTTGTGAGGTGGCTGGCTTGGCAGATACAAATTGTGAGAAGAGATCACTCCTACTAAATGCTGTTGGAACCGAAAATTCAAGATACGGGTGAGCTTCTTAGTTGAACGACATAAATCCATGTTCATTAAAATGAATATTTTTGGATCTGTGGATGATATATATTTCATGGTGAATTTCGATTGGCATACATAATGCTACTTTTTTAATGTCTCTGTGTGTATGTATATATATACATATATATATATATTTTTTTTCACTCTGCAGATTTTTCAAAATATGAAGTATATTTTTCTTATTATACACTCCCTAAATTCATTCATATTCATGTATGTGGATTTATAATCAACTTTTCAAACGATTTTTCTCAGAAATATTCATCCACCTGAAATACTTATTTGTTTCCTAGTACTGAAAACTAACTTCAGGGGATCATATGATGGCTGCGAAGGGAGTGCATCACCCCCATATACCGCATCACTGTGCAGGAGAATGACGAGTTAGAATGGCTAAAACCTATCTTGTTAGAAATTTCCAGCAAAATTGTGGTTCTCCAAACCTAGTGTACTAATTTCCATCTCACGAGGATCAGCTACGGGAACTCAAACGCGAGTGATTTGTCCTCACAGAAGGTCATGTGGCTTATTCAGGAAATCGCTCCGTGGCTAGAGTCTGTGGTGCGTGCTGGGAAACGACGAGATAGCAACGCAAATATACAGTGGTGCAGATACTGTGGGCTCCTGCCAGGTATGCAATCACTGTGCTCAGTGCTGAATTCTGGGTTTGAGACGGGGAAGCATGCAGTCCAACTCATTTCTCCGCACCAGTCAGACCACAGAGGAACCCAGCGGCCACCATCTTGGAGAGGTGACGTCACCATCCCTGTTTTCGACTGATCGCAGCTTATTCAGCTATAGAACCGGTAATTTCAGGATGCCATTCACCTTTGTCTTGCAGACAAATTACTCAGGCTCAGTGCTAGAGAACCCGCAGAAACTGCGTCTTGGAGCCTGCTTCTATTAGAACATACACCGAGCCCAGAGCGGCCGAATTCCGCCTCCCGGAACTGATCTGGCCCTGGGCTAAAGAACCTGCGGAAACTGCTTCTCGGTCCGGGTCTTGCTGAATACTGTGGAGGTAAATATCAACCGAGCCTTCATAGGGAGTGCAACAGGATTGAGACGGGGCTTGTGAGTGCCGGTCAGAACTCACCCATTGCTTTAGTCACCCAGCAAAGGGAACAAAATGCTGCCTTTTGCATGGGATACCAACATGGCAGAGATCTGATGTCATCAGAAAGCAGCAGAGGAGATAACTTCATTGATACCATCGGTGACAGAAACAGTTGGTCTCCTGGTAAAGAAAGTGAGTCACAAACACCCGGGTCTCTCTCACTTTGTCATCAAGCCAGAGGGGCAGAGCAGAGCCTCCGCCCACGCCCGGAACAGGCCCAGCGACACACCTGCATGGTAGTCACGTCACCCCAATTGGAATAGAGGCAGAGCAGAGCCGCCGCCCTTGCCCAGAACAGGCCCAGTGACCCGCAGGCGTGGTAGTCAAATCACCCGAATTGGAATAGTTGCAGAGCAGAGCCTTCTCCCTCACCTAGTACAATCCCAGTGGCCCACCGGCATGGTAGTCAGGTCACCCCAATATTAGTAGGGGCAGAGCAGAGCCTTCGCCCGCACCCAGAACAGGCCCAACAACCTGCCGGCATGGTAGTCACGACCCCCCAAATGGAGTAGTGGCAGAGCAGAGCCATCACCCGCACCCGCAAGGTAGGCACACCTGCACCTGACTGGCAGAAGAGGCCCATCGCCCTGCCGGAGCGGCAGACACTTCACCCCATTTTGAATAGGAGCAGAGCAGATCCGTTGCCCGTGCCCGCAAGGTAGGCAGACCTGCGACAAACTGGCGGAACAGGCCCAGCAACACACCTGCATGGTAGTCACGTCACCCCAATTGGAGTAGGGGCAGAGCAGAGCCGCCGCCAGCACCTACAAGGTAGGCAGACCTGCGACTGATCGGCAGAACACCCCAGGGGTCCACGGGCCTGGTAGACACGTGACACCAATTGGAGGAGGGGCAGAGCAGAGCCGCCTCCCGCGCCTGCATGGTAGGCAGACCTGCAACCGATCAGGAAAACAAGCCCAGCGGCCCGTCAGCAAGGTAGTTAGATCACCCTAATTGGAGGAGCAGCACAGCCCCCCTGCGCCCATGCAAGGGAGACTTTGCAAATATACAAGAGCAATATAAATATATAGGAGGAAAATTTCAAAATCACAACAGTTTCACCAAGCAGAAAGAAAAGCGAGCAGTATGATAAGACAAGGAAAAAAGGACCACAAGCAATGCAGGTCAGCACAACTTTAGAAGAGGTAATAGCTGCAGTAAATGGAATGTCAGATAAAGAACTCAGGATATACATGCTTCAGATGATCTGGAGTCTCAGGGAAGACATTAGACAGCAAAATCAGACAATGAAAAATCACTTCGACAATGAATTACATAAACAAATCCAAGAAGCAAAAGATCAGCTATACAGGGAGATAGAGGTTGTAAAAAATAACAAACAGAAATCCTAGAAATGCAGAAAGCAATAAACCAACTTAAAAACTCAATTGAGAATACTACCAGCAGAGTAGAACACTTAAAAGATAGAACATCAGACAATGAAGACAAAGTATTCCAACTTGAAAAGAACATAGACAGCTCAGCAAGACTGTTAAGAAACCATCAACAGAATATCCAAGAAATACGGGATCACATAAAGAGACCAAACTTAAGAGTCATTGGAATACAGGAAGGTATAGAGGTCCAAACCAAAGCAATGAGCAATGTATTCAATGAAATAATACGAGAAAACTTCCCAGACTTGAAGAATCAGACTGACTCCCAAGTCCTAGAAGCCTACAGGACGCCGAATGTGCAAAATCATAAGAGATCCACACCTAGACACATTATAATGAAGATGCCCAACGTACACAATAAGGAGAGAATTTTAAATGCTACAAGAGAAAAAAAAAGCAGATTACATTTAGGGGTAAACCAATCAGGATAACAGCTGATCTTTCAACACAGACTCTGAAAGCTAGAAGATCCTGGATTAACATTTTTCAAACACTGAAAGAAAATGGATTCCAACCAAGAATTGTGTATCCAGTGAAATTAAGCATCAGGATGGAAGATAAAATCATAACCTTCTATGTTAAAAAAAAAGTTAAAATAAATTGTAGCTAGAAAACCATCTCTTCAAAACATCATCGGCAAAATATTACAGGAAGAGGAAATGGAAAATAACAATAAAAACCAACAGTGGGAGGTAGTACAGTAAAAGGGGGAAATAATCAATGTAGAAAACAATCCATGTTTAATAACATAAATAAACAAATAGGGCTGGAAGAACAACCATTATCTCAATAATAACCGTAAATGTTAATGGCTTAAACTCACCAATTAAGAGACACAGGCTAGTAGAATGGATCACAACACAAGACCCAATAATATGCTGCCTACAGGAGACGCATTTGATAGGAAAAGACATACATAGACTGAAGGTGAAAGGTTGGGAAAAATCATATCACTTATATGGACTTTGGAAACAAGCAGGAGTGTCCATACTCATATCAAATAAAATAGATTTCAAGCCAAAGTTAATCAAAAGGGATAAAGAGGGACACTACATACTGCTCAAGAGAACCATACACCAACAAGACATAACCATTATAAATATATATATGCCCCAAACAATGGTGCAGCTATGTCCATCAAACAAACTTTTTTCAAGATCAAGAGTCTAATAGACCACCATACAATAATCATGGGAGACTTCAACACACCTCTCTCACCACTGGACAGGTCTTCCAAACAAAAGTTGAAATAGAAAACTATAGAACTCAATAACACAATTAATAACCTAGACTTAATTGACATATATCGAATATACTCCTCAACATCAAGCAGTTACATTTTTCCTCAGCAGCACATGGATCCTTCTCAAAAATAGATCATATATTATGTCACAGGGCAATTCTTAGACAATATAAAGAAGTAGAGATAATACCATGCATCTTATCTGATCATAATCTAATATAAACTAAAAATCAATGATAAACGAAGGAAGGAAAAATCATGCATCACTTGGAGAATGAACAATAGGTTACTGAATGATCAATGGGTTATAGAAGACATCAAGGAGGAAATTAAAAAATTCTTAGAGATAAATGAAAACACAGGCACAACATATCAGAATCTATGGGACACACTGAAATCCGTTCTAAGAGGAAAATTCATTGCTTGGATTTCATTCCTTAAAAAAAGAAAAAAAAAAAACAAAACAAATAAATGATGTCATACTTCATCTCAGAATCCTAGAAAAAGAAGAGGAAAACAACAGCAAAATAAGTAGAAGGTAAGATTTAATTAAAATCAAAGCTGAAATTAATGAAATCGAAACAAAAGAAACAATTGAAAAAATTGAGAAAACTAAAAGTTGGTTCTTTGAAAAAATAAATAAAATCGACAGACCCTTAGCCATGCTAATGAAGAGAAGAAGAGAGAAAACTCAAATTACTAGCATACGGGATGAAAAGGGCAACATCACATGTTAAGGTATATAAACAAGTCAGGATGGCACCTGGTATTTTGCCAGAGAAATGTTAGGGTCTGTAAACAAGTCTGGATGGCGCCTGGAAAAATGCCATAGAGAGTGGTTTGTGAAGTAACAAAAGCAAGCCATTAAGTGTGGAGATTCCTTATTGGTTCACTGCTGGATCTATTTTATGCTAATTAGATAAGCTATATAAAATGTATAAATATCGCTCAGATGCTAAAATAAACGGCTTCCATTCCTGCTGTATCAATCTACACAAGTTATTTGTCACCCCCTGGCAATCACAGCAGATATTTCTGAAATACAGAAGATAATCAGAAATTAATTTGATTCGTTATACTCCAATATAATAGAAGATAGTGAAAGCATCGAAAAATTTCTTAAGTCATATGATCTGTCCAGATTGAGTCAGGAGGATATAGACAACCTAAACAGACCAGTATCAATTGAGGAAATAGAAGAAACCATCCAAAGATTACCAA
This sequence comes from Callospermophilus lateralis, assembly GCF_048772815.1. Taxonomy (NCBI): domain Eukaryota; kingdom Metazoa; phylum Chordata; class Mammalia; order Rodentia; family Sciuridae; genus Callospermophilus; species Callospermophilus lateralis. Next base: position 141,588 of record NW_027516748.1, read on the forward strand.
CTAAGAAAAGACCAGGACAGTATGGGTATACAGCAGAGTTTTACAAACCCTTTAAATATGAACTAATACCAATACTTTTCAAGCTATTTCAGGAAATTGAAAAAGAGGGAGATCTTCCAAATTCATTCTACCAGGCCAATATCACCCTGATTTCTACACCAGACATAAACACTTCAAACAAAGAAAACTACAGACCAATATCCCTAAGGAATCTAAATGCAATAATCCCTAATTAAATTCTGGTGAATCAGATACAAAAACATATTAAAAAAATTGTGCACCATGATCAAGTAGGATTCATCCATGGAATACAAGGCTTGTTCAATATACGAAAATCAATAAATGTTATTCACCACATCAATAGACTTAAAAATAAGAATCATATGATCATCTCGATAGATGCACAAAAAGCATTCGACAAAGTACAGCATCCCTTTATCTTCAAAACTCTAGAAAAACTAGGAATAACAGGATCATACCTCAATATTGTAAAAGCAATCTATGCTAATCCTCAAGCTAGCATCATTCTGAATCTAGAAAAATTGAAGGCATTCCCTCTAAAATCTGGAACAAGAATGGGATGCCCTCTCTCACTACTTCTGTTCAATACAGTTCTCGAAACACTGGCCAGAGCAATTAGACAGACGGAAGAAATTAAAGGCATAAAAATAGGAAAAGAACAACTTAAATTATTACTATTGCAGATGACATGATTCTATACCTAGCAGACCCAAAAGGGTCTACAAAGAAACTAATAGAGCTAATAAATGAATGCAGCAAAGTGGCAGGATATAAAATCAACACGCATAAATCAAAGGCATTCCTCTATATCAGGGACAAATCCTCTGAAATGGAAATGAGAACAACCACTCCATTCACAATATCCTAAAAAAAAAAAGATGGGAATCAACCTAACAAAAGAGGGGAAAGTCTCATACAATGAAAACTACACAACCCTAAAGAGAGAAATATAAGAAGATCTTAGAAGATGTAAAAATATACCCTGTTCATGGAAAGGCAGAACTAACATCATCAAAATGGTGATATTACCAAAATATCTCTATAGGTTTAATGCAATGCCAATCAAATCCCAAAGGCATTTCTTGTAGAAATAAAGAAAGCAATCATGAAATACATATGGAAAAATAAAAGTTCCAGAATAGCAAAAACAATGCTAGGCAGGAAGTGTGAATCAGGCGGTAGAGCGATACCAGACTTCACACTATACTACAGAGCAATAGTAACAACAATAGCATGGTACTGGTACCAAAACAGGCTTGTGGACCAATGGTACTGAATAGAGGACACAGAAACCAATCCACAAAACTACAACTATCTTATATTTGATAAAGGGGCTAAAAGCATGCAATGGAGGAAGGATAGCATCTTCAACAAATGGTGTTGGGAAAACTGGAAATCCATATGTAACAAATTGAAACTGAATCCCTTTCTCTTGCCATGCACAAAAGTTAACTCAAAATGGATCAAGGAGCTTGATATCAAATCAGAGACACAGTGTCTGATAGAAGAAAAATTTGCTTACGATGTACATACTGTGGGGTCGGGCTCCAAATTCCACAATAGGACACCCATAGCACAAGAGTTAATAACTAGAATCAACAAATGGGACTTACTCAAACTAAAAAGTTTTTTCTCAGCAAAAGAAACAATAAGAGAGGTAAATAGGGAGCCTACATCCTGGGAAGAAATCTTTACTCCTCACACTTCAGATAGAGCCCTAATATCCAGAGTATACAAAAAACTCAAAAAATTGGACAATAAGATAACAAATAACCCAATCAACAAATGGGCTGAGGACCTCAACAGACACTTATCAGATGAGGACTTACAATCAATCAACAAGTACATGAAAAAATGCTCACCATCTCCAGCAGTCAGAGAAATGCAAATCGAAACCACCCTAAGATACCATCTCACTCCAGTAAGATTGGCAGCCATTATGAAGTCAAACAACAAGTTCTGGCAATGATGTGGGGAAACAGGTACACTTCTACATTGCTGGTGGGACTGCAAATTGGTGCAGCCAATTTGGAAAGCAGTATGAAAATTTCTTGGAAAGCTGGGAATGGAATCACCATTTGACCCAGCTATTCCCCTACTCAGTCTATTCACTAAAGACCTAAAAACAGCATGCTACAGGGACACTGCTACATCGATGTTCATAGCAGAACAATTCACAACAGCAAGACTGTGAAACCAACTTAGATAACCTTCAATGAAAGAATGGATAAAATACTGTGGCATATATACACAATGGAGTATTACTCTGCATTGAAAAATAAAAAAAAATCATAGAATTTGGAGGGAAATGGATGGCATTAGAGCAGATTATGCTAAGTGAAGCTAACCAATCCTTAAAAAACAAATGCCAAATGTCATCTTTGATATAAGGAGAGTAACTAAGAACAGAGGAGAGACGAAGAGCATGACAAGATGATTAATATTAAAGCGGGATGAGAGGTGGAAAGGAAAGGGAGAGAGAAGGAAAATTGCATGGAATTGGAAGGAGACCCTCAGGGTTATACAAAATTACATACAAGAGAAAGTGAGGGGAAAGAGAAAAATAATACAAGGGGGACAAATTTATTACAGTAGAGGGGGTAGAGAGAGAAGAGGGGAGGGGCGGGGAGGGGAGGGGGGATAGTAGAGGATAGGAAAGGCAGCAGAATTCAATAGACACTAGTATGGCAATATGTGAATCAATAGATGTGTAACTGATGTGATTCTGTAATCTGTACACGGGGTAAAAATGGGAGTTTATAACGCACTTGAATCAAAGTGTGAAATATGTTATAACAACAACTATGTAATGTTTTGAACAACCATAAATAAAAATGAAATAAAACTAACTATGGTGAATAATGTATGCAATCCTAATATTTCTACAGTAACTGACCCAGTTTAACATCAATGCAAGTAGATTCCTATGGGACATGATGTGTACTTTGACCTTCATTTTTATTCAACACTGGTACATTACTATTTCATCAGTTTATGCACATCACAGGATATATATTTCATCCACAATTTAGGAAAGTTATAGGCATTTGTTTCACTTTCAATCAATTCCAGCTTCAGAACACATGGATTCCTCCATATTTTTTGACTGGTCTTTTCATGAGACTTCTTTCCAAACACATTATTTTCGATTTCCATAAACACTTTTGAAACAAAACTCACACACACTTCATGATAAACAATAACCCTAAGATTACCATTATATATGTAACTGGTTGGAGTGAATGATTGTATGTCAATATATGATTTCCTATATATTTTAAGATATCAATTCAATCCATTATTTAAAGAGAAAAAAGTTATATTATTTATTCACACTATGGTCTATTCATGCATTATCTCTATATTCATTGACACAGGGTACACCACTTGGTACCCACAATACTAATTTATGTGTCCTCAAATATTGCTCCCAGAAATGGTGGAAGAAATACACACATCATATGATCTACATATATATTTGATCACAATAATTTTCTGGGCACAAAATGCAAAGGTCACACTTATGATTGTACCAAATCCTAAATTGAAAGTGAACATGGCTTACTAAAAACATCCATGTCCAGGTTGCCTAATGCTTTCAAATGTCATTCCTATTGGTGACTACATATTTGTTTCTTCCTAAGATTATGTATTCAATCTCAACCCTGTTGAAAATGTCTAATCCTATCACTCACTATATAATTGCCTCATTTCGTAATGTCTCTATTGATATTTTCCTTCCTACATATTTTCCCCAGTTAATCATTGTGACTGACTCTTCACATGTGCTGACATTTATATTCACTCTATAACCGAAACCCTAATGCTACAGAACTTTTTGTCCAATTTTTATACTCACTCTTTTTTTATAAACCTACCGACTATCTTCCTAATCCCACCGACTATCTCAATTTGAGTGGATGTTCTCTTCTAAAATCAAACATCCAAGGTATAAGGTCCTATGCCATTGATTATCAATTTATCTGAGACATCTGTGTAGAACGTAATTAAAATCTAAGTATCCCAATCAAGGGCCTAATGCCCTTCTGGGCTTCAAATCTTACCAACATTTCTGTTTTCATACTTATATTTCACCTCTATAATCTTATAAATATCACAGGTTCCCAATACTATTAATCATCCTGCAGAAGGATTCGTAATCCAAATCAAACATGTTAATAACCCTAACCATACACTCTTCCCTCAACCTAACTTTACAGAAGAGCAGGGACAGAGTTCGTCTTACAATACAGGAATGTAGGGGATCTGCCTCCTGCTGAGAACCTCAAAGGTCCATGCAGGTTTGAACCCTGGAGAAGATTAGGCAGCTATGAAGGACCTGAGAGAGAAAAAGTTATCTTCCATCTCAAACAACCTTTCCAAGATGAAGGGTTTTGTCTGAATAAGCCTCTCTCTTCTTAATGTAGAGAAGATGGACCATACCAGGCATGTGTGGAGTGCTGTTCCTGGGTGCCTATGGTTGATATACCATTCTAACTTTTGAAAGTGTCACAGGAAGTAAGGGCTGCCTCCATCTCATAGTACTATTGGAAGCAACTGTTAGGACAAAGTGGTTGCCAAGGCAGTGACCTCATTAAATTCCTGAAGAGATTAATCTCACCTCACTTCCTTGGTGATGAAACTCTCTGAACTTGGGATCCGGGAAGCCAGGCACGCAGAGCCAGTCCCATTCCCAGTCCCAGTGGTCTCACTTGTTTGGATTTAACAAGGACAGAGTCAGTCTTTCTGAGTACCTACTGATGTGAGGATGGACAAATGTCAGGAAAGCTCTGAAGAGAGGCCTTTCCTGAGAAAGCAGGTAGTGGCTCACAGCTGGCTAGTGACAACTTCACAGATTGGGCCAATGAGACCATATCTGACACAGGACAGGCGATTTCATCAGAACATAGTATGGCCCACCAGTCAGAGGACACTCCTGATAGTCACAGACCTACTTGGGGGAAGGAGCTGCCTTTGTGTGTGTGGGTGTAGGTTTGAGGTTTTGTCTCATGTTCTGAGAATAGGTAGGAAAGGCAGTTTATTTGTTTTGGAGTGAACTGTTTCTGGTAAGTCGTTTGACAAGGCCAGTGTCTCTATGTCTGTGTATCCCACTGTGTCCGGGGTTTTAGACATTAGAAAAGAGAATGAATCATTGTATGTGTTCTGACTAGTAGAAAGCTTCCCAAGATTCATCTTGCCCAATTTATGAATGGACTGTGGCTTGACTTATGCGTGGGCAACTCCTACAATCTTGCTAAGTTCCTGTTTTCTTCCTGAATCCTGGCCAATTTCCAGAATAGGCTCATTTTTTTGTGTCCAAAATATGTACCACCTCCAAGCTCTGAGACTTGGCCATGTACTGGATAGCTGAAGGGAATGGGAGCATCTCAGAAAACTCAGATATGAGTGTGACCAGAAAATTCTAATGGAGAAACCCTGCTTTGGGCCTTTTGCTTACCAATTGTTCTGTTGCCCTGAATGTCCGGAACATCTTTGCCTCAGGCCACACCTTTGTAGAGCCAAAAGAAATAGTTTTCAAACAGAAATGAAAGGGCATCACCTCTGGCTCTTTGCTTAATTGCTTTGGAAAGGGATGTGTCTGAATCAGCTTTTTGGCCCTGTGTGAGGCTGCGGCTTAGATTTTTAGCACCTGATGGATCTAAAGAAAGATCCCATGTGTGCATCCAAAACCAAAATGGACAAAAGAGCATTCATTTTGGATGAAGTCTCTCACATTCCTCTGTAAGGTTCCTGACCTTCATCAAGTGAGAATAGTGATCATTTGGTTCAAATGTGTTCCTCAAAACCCTGCAGAGGATAGCCCATAAGTGCTTGATTTTTCTCATGACTCCAAATCACATAAAGACTCTAAGCCCCACAGTCAGTAGGCTTCAAATTGGAGAAGCAGTGCCATCTTAATGGCCGGCCAATTTGATCACTCCTGGTTCACTGGGAGGATGTCCAGGCCATCCTGATTTTAGGCAAATGAGGGGCAAGGGTGGTTATTTTGGACACTGTCTTGGGCCGCACCCCTCATGGAAACCTCCAGCCAGAGGTTATAATGAGTGTGTATTTAGAAAAGATGAGTGACATGTGGGAGTGTTTTGGATTTAATTGTGGATATTTGTGTGGCAGTTGGAAGACATAACTGGGTCTACCTGGGCTTGAACTTTGGTGTGATTCCTCTTAGAGACTGAGTTCAGAATCTGACCTCAGAAAAGTATTGCCATGTATTGTGTTGGGATTAAAGAGGCCATGTATGAGAGTCACCCTTGGAAACTGAGAACTAGCACCAGAGTGGCTTTGCACAGAGAACTGGGAATCTCAGCCAAGGTATCACATGATTTCATTCGAAAGACTTGGCAGCCATATTTGAGAGTCAAAACACACATGGACCTCACATTGTAGACCTCAATGGGCCTGGCTAAATGTGACCTTTTGTCCACTCTTTGAGAAGCCTTGCCTGTGAGGGTTCTCCAGAGCTTTCATTGAAATAATCTTTCTCTCCATTTAATGGTTCCTGAATAAATTGAAACCCACAGTGCCTCCAACTTCATCCTTGAAAAATTTCTAGATAAATACCGCGAATTTTTTGAAATTCCCACGACTAGGTTGCACTAGAGAACCTTTGGATGTCCTGCTGCTGATCATGGATGTACCTGACAGTGCCTTGCTTGACTGGGTTTTATGAAAATGGTGTAGAACAGAGGTCCCAGTAAGTTGCAGCCTCCTGAGAAGTGGGCCTAGAGTTGTGGTGGGCAGGAGTGTGATAAAACTTCTGTGTTGGAGCAATTTGGATCTTCCATTGGCTTACAAATGGCTTGTGGCTTACATGGTGCAGCCAGCAGACCCTTATAAGTAAAGGCATCTTGTTATATGGAGAGGATTCAGGGCAATGTTCAGAATCAGGTTGCTATGGACAAGGATGCAATGGGGCAAGCTTTGAGGGATAGAAGATTGGTTGGTGCATTTTTATGCTGTCCCTGACCCACCACACGTGATAGAACTCCCTCCTGCACTGTGTCCCAGTTGAACTCCTTCTATTTTATGAAGCAAATACCAAACTACCAGTGCAGCAGCAAAAACCCCACAAAAAGTGTAGGAGGGCCAAATGGCTTCACAGTTCAACGGGGAGACACTTAGACCCCAGAGGCCACAGTTTACTTAAAAAGAAAAATATCAGCACTGCTGCCTCATGTTCATTGAAATATCAGAAACAATGTCTTCCAGGTCTCATAGATGCAGACCCAGCTTTGATGGTCTCACTACAAAGAAAGCCAAATCTCCTGAAAACAACATATATTTCAAGTGCCCTATCTCAGAGGCAGTTTCTCAAAAAGCTTTTAGGCCAGCAGAGCTCCATGTTTGTGGAGTGTTTACCCTATCCCTTGCTTTTGGAAACTCCTCTACAACCTCCAAGGTTGTGAACTCCTGAGCATTTTCCATTCCAGATATGTGTTCACTGATTTTCTAACTCTTCTCCTCTAATTTTGTCTTACTTGGGGTGAAGGTAATGTCAAGGCATTGTTCTGGATGAGAGTGGGAGGATATTTGTGCAGCATATATATGCATACAAATTGGATTCATTTTCCAATTTTCATTTTGAAATATTGAATCCCTGACACTAACCCATACCTACTAGACTCAGACAACTCATCCTAATATGATAGAGAAAAATAAGCCAAACCTATAGAAATACAAGCAGTTCATTGGAGGCATGTTGTATAGTTGGACTTGCGTTTTGCATTATATAAGGTAAAAGTTATAAATCTAGTCAATTTTTAATCGAAGAAGTTCTCCCTGAGTTTTTAAACTTAAAAAATACGAGAATTCTTGTTTCCCTTTCTCTTTAGCCTATTCACACTTGTATATTTATATGCACATATAGAATCCTACCAGGTATCACACGTACATTTTTGAGGTGGCTGACTTGGCATATACAAACTGTGAGAAGAGTTCACTCCTCCTAAACGCTGTTGGAAGTGAAAATTCAACCTATAGGGGACCTTCCTAGTAGAAGAACATTATGCATAAATTCATGTTCAGTAAAATAAATATTTTTGCATCTGTGGATGATATATATTTACTGATGAATTTCGATTCGCATATATATTGCTACTATTAAATGTATGTGAGTGTTTTTTTTGTGTGTGTGTGTGTATAATATATCTGTACACTCTGCAGATGTTTCAAAATATAAAATATATGTGTCTAATGTAAACCCTCTAAATTCATTCATGTTCATGTATGTGGATTTATAATCAACTTTTCACAAGATTATAATCAGAAATATTCATCCACCTGAAATACATAATTGTTTCCTAGTACTGAAAACTAACTTCAGTGAATGGGGCATACAAATCCTCATTATTCTACAGAAACTGACCCAGTCTAACATCAATGCAAGTAGACTCCTATGGGACATGATATGTAATTTGACGTTCATATGTATTCAACAATGGTACATTATTATTTCTTCAGTTTTTGCACATTTTAAGTTATACACTTCATCCACAAGTTCACAAATTTATAGGCATTTGTTTCAACTTTAATCACTTCTTGCTTCAGAACACAAGTATTGTCAGGGTTTCTTGACAGGTCTTTTCATGAGACTTCTTTCCAAACACATTATTTTAGATTTCCATAATCACTTTTGAAGCAAAACTCACACACTCTTCATGATAAACCAAAACACTAATATTTCCATGAGATATATAACTGGTTGGAATGAATGATTGTGTATCAATATATGATTTCCTTTAATTTTTCAGATATCAATTCAATTCATTATTTAAAGTTCAAAAAAGTTGTATTATTTAGTCACAGTATGTTCTATTCATGCTTTATCTCTATGTTCATAGACACAGGGTACACCTCTTTGTACCCCCAATTCTAATTTTAAATATCCAATATATTGCTCCCAGAAATGGTGAAAGAAATACTCATGTCACCTCATTATCACAGTAATATTCTGGACAAAAAAATGGAAAGGTCACTCTTATGATTGTACCAAAGCCTAAATGGAAAGTGAACATAGATTACTAAAAACATCCATGTCCAGGTTGCCTAATGCTATCAATTGTCAATCCTGTTGGTGACTACATATTTGTTTCCATCTAATTTATATATTCAAACTCAACCCTGTTGAAAATGACTAATTCTATCACTCACTTTATACTTTGCCTGATTTTGTAATGATTCTATTGATATCTGCTTTTCTACATATTTTCCCCAGTTCACCATAGTGACTGACTCTTCTTATGTACTGACATCTACATTCACTCCATAACCGAAACCCTACTGGTAAAGAACATTTGGTCCAAATCCTATACTCACTCTTCTTCCTAAAGCTATCGACTATCTTCCTAATCCTAACGATTATCACTTTTTGCCTGGATGTTCTCTTCTAAATTCAATCATCATAGGTACAAGGTCCTACTCCCTTGTATATCGAATTATCTGAGACATCTTTGCAGAACATAATTCAAAGCTAAGAATCCCAATCAAGGGGAAAACCCTTCTGGGCTTCAAATCATACCTAGATTTTTGTTTTCATACTTTTATTTCACATCTATATTCTTGTAAATATCACAGGTTCCCAATACCATTATTCATCACACAGAATGATTCATAACCCAAATCAAACCTGTTATTAACCCTAAGCGCTCATTTTACAGAAAAGCAGGGACAGAGTGGTTCTTACAATACAGGAAATTATGGGATCTTCCACCTGCTGAGAACCTCAAAGGTCCATGCAGAAATGATACCTGGAGAAGTTGTAGGCAGGTATGAAGGACCTGAGTGAGCAAATGTCATCTTCCATGGCAAATAACCTGGTCAGGATGAAGGGATGTGTCTGAATCAGCCTCTCTCTTTTTATTGTAGAGAAGATGGACCAAACCAGGCCTGTGTGGAGAGCTGTTCCTGGGTGCCTATAGTTAATATACCATTCTACCTTGTGAAAGTGTCACAGGAAGTAGGGGAAGCCTCCATCTCATGGGACCCTTGGAAGCAACAGTTAGGACAAAGTGGTTGCCAAGGCAGTGACCTCATTCAGTTCCAAAGAATGTGACATACCTCATTTCCTTGGTGATGGAACTCTCTGAAATTTGTATCCAAGAAGCCAGGCACCCAGAGGCAGTCCCAGTCCCAGTCCCAGTGGGCTCACTTGTTTGGATTTACCAAGGACAGAGTCAGTTTTCTTGGTACCTACTGATGTGAGGATGGCCTAATGCCAGGAGAACTCTAAAGAGGGACCTTTCCTGAGAAAGCAGGTAGTGGCTAACCACTTTTTCCTGACAACTACACAGAGTTGAAGAAGGAAACAAGATCTGAGAGAAGACAGGACATTTCGGGGGAACATAGTATGGCCCGCAGTCAGAGGAAACTCCGGATAGTCACAGACCTACTTGGGGTAAGGAGGTGCCTTTGTGGGAGTGGGTGTGGGTTTGTTGTTTTGTCTCATGTTCTGAGAATAGGTAGGAAAGGCGGTTTGATTGGTTTGTAGTGGACAGTTTCTAGTAAGTTGTTTGACAAGGCGAGTGTTTCTGTTTCGGTGTATCCCAATGTGTCCGTTGTTGTAGACATTAAAAAGAGAATGCATTAATTGATGTGTCCTGTCTAGTATAAGTCTTCCCATAATTCATCCTGCCCAATATATGAATGGACTGCAGCTTGTCTTATCGATGTGCAACACCTGCTATCTTTCTAAGATGCTGTTTTCTTCCTGAATTCTGGCCACTCTCCAGAATAGGCTCATGGTTTTGTGTCCAAAATATGTACCACCTCCAAGCTCTGTGACATGTCCATGTAATGGATAGCTGAAGAGAATGGCGAGCATTTCAGAAAACTCAGATATCAGTGTGACCAGGAAAGTCTCAGTGCAGAAACCCTGCTTTGGGCAATTTGCTTACTAATTGTTGTGTTGCACTCAATGTCAGGAAGGTCTTTGCCTCAGGCCACTCCTTTGTGAAGCCTGAAGAAAACAGTTTTCAAATGGAAATGAATGGGCTTCACCTGTGGCTCTTTGCTTAATTGCTTTGGAAAGGGATGTGTCTTTATCAGCCTCTTGGCCATGTGTTTGGCTGTGACTTAGATTCTCAGCACCCGATGAATCTAAAGAATGATCCCATGTGAGCTTCCAAAACCAAAATGGCAAAAATATCATTCATTGTGGATGAAGTCTCTTTCCTTCCTCTGTTAGGTTCCTGCACTCCATCAAATGAGAATAGGGATTCTTTGGGTCAAATGAGTTCTTCAAAGCCCTGCAGAGGTGCTTGTGTTTTCGCATGACTCGAAATCACCTAAAGAATCAATACCTAAAATCAGTAGGTATCAAATTGGAGAAACACAGAAGTATTAACGGCAGGCTTATTTGTTCAATCCTGGTTCACAGAAACGGTGTCCAGGCTACCCTGACTTTAGGAAAATGAGGGGTAAACGAGCTGATTTTGGACACTGTCTTTGGCTGCGCCCCTCATGGAAACCTCCACCCAGAGGTTAAGATGATTGACTATATGGAAAAAGATGAGGGCCATGTGGGAGTGTTTTGATTTTAATTTTGATCATTTGTGTGGCATTGGAAAAAATGACTGGGTCCAGGTAGGCTTGAACTCTGGTGTGATTCCCCTTAGAGACTGGGATTTGAAACTGAACTCAGAGAAGCATTGGCATGAATTTTGTTGGGATTTTAAGAGGCCACGCATGAAAGTCGCTCTTGGAAACTGAGACCTAGGCCCCGGTGGATTTCCACAGAGGCCTGGGAATCTCAGCAAGGATATCACATGATTTTATTCTTAAAGAAATGGCAGCCATAGTTTAGAGTCAAAACAACCATGGACCTCACATTGTAGACCTCAATGGGCCTGGCCTAATGTGACCTTTTGTTCACTCTTTGGGAAGCCTTGCCTGTGAGGGTTCTCCAGAGATTTCATTGAAATGAGCTTCCTCACCATTTAATGTTTGCTGAATGAATTGAAACCCACAGTGCCTCCAACTTCATGCTTGAAAAATGGCTAGATTAATACCATGAAATTTTTGAAATTTCTATGACCAGGTGGCACTGGAGAAACATTGGATGTCCTGTTGCTGATCATGAGTATTCCAGACAGTGCCTTGATTTACGGAGTTTCATGAAAATGGTGTAGAATAGGATGGCAGTAAGTTGGAGCCTGCTGAGTAGTGGGTCTAGAGCAGTGGTGGGGAGGTGTTTGATAAAACATCCGTGGTAGGGCCATGTGGATCTACCATTGGATTCCAAATGGCTTGTAACTGACGTGGTACAGCCAGCAGACCCTTATATGTAAAAGCATCTTGTTATATGCAGAGTTTTCAGAGGAAAATTACGAATCAGGTTGATATGGACAAGGGGGAAATGGGGCAAGCTGTGAGAGATCGAAGCTTATTTGGTGCATTCTCTAGCAGACCCTGACCCACCACACGTGACAGAACTCCCTCCAGCACTCTGTCCCAGATTAGCTCCTAGTATTTCATGAAACAAATACCAAACTCACAGTGCAGCAGCAAAAAAACCACAAAAAGTGGAGGAGGACCAAATGGCTTTACAGTCCACATGGGGAGAAACTTAGTCCCCAGTGGCCTCAGTTTACCTACAAAGAGTGGATTCAGCACTGCTTCATCTTGTTCATTGGAAAATAAGAAACCATGTCCTCCAGGTCACATAGATGCAGACCCAGCTTTGATGGTCTCCCTACAAAGGAAGACAAATCTCCTGAAAACAACATATATTTCAAGGGCGGAAGCTCAGAGGCAGTTTCTCAAAAAGTTTTTAGGCCAGCAGAGCTCCATATTTGTGGAGTGTTTACCCTGTCCCTTAGTTTTGCAAACTCCTCTACCACCTCCAAGGTTGTGAACTCCTGAGCATTTTACATTCCAGATATGTATTCACTGATTTTGTAACTCTTTTCCTCTAATTGTGTCTTACTTGGGGTGAAGGTAATGTCAAGGCATTCTTCTGGATGAGAGCGGGAGGATATTTGTGCAGCATATATTTACATACACATTGGATTCATTTTCCAATTTTCCATTCGAAATGCTGAATTCCTGACACTAAGCCATACCTAGTAGACTCAGACTATTCATCCTAATATAATGGGGAAAATTAACCCAACACAATAGAAATACAAGCACTTCAGAGGAGACATGTTGTATAGTTGGACTTGACATTTGCATTATATAAGGTAGGAGTTATAAATGTATTCAAATTTTAATGGACATATTCTCCATGTGTTTTTAAACTTAACAAATATGTGAATTCTTGTTTCCCTTTTCTTTAGCCTATTCACACATGTATATATATATGCATACATAGAATCCTAGCAGGTATCACACGTACATTTTGTGAGGTGGCTGTCTTAGCAGATACAAATTGTGAGAAAAGTTCACTCCTCCTAAATGCTGTTGGAAATAAAAATTCAACCTATAGGAGACCGTCCTAGTCGAACAACGTTATACATAAAGTCATATTCAGTAAAATAAATATTTTTGCATTTCTGGATGACATATATTTACTGATGAATTTCGATTGGCATTTATATTGGTACTTTTTAATGCCTGTGAGTGTTGTGTGTGTGTGTGTGTGTGTGTGTGTGTGTGTGTAGATATAGATATAGATATAGATATACTCTCCAAATTTTTCAAAATATGAAATGTATGTGTCTAATATACACTCTCTAAATTCATTCATGTTCATGTATGTGGATTTATAATCAACTTTTCACAAGATTATAATCAGTAATATTCATGCACCTGAAATACATATTTGTTTCCTAGTACTGAAAACTAACTTCAGTGAATGGTGCATACATATCCTAATTATTCTACAGTAACTGACCCAGTCTAACATCAATGCAAGTAGACTCCTATGGGACATGATATGTAATTTGTCATTCATTTGTATTCGACACTGGTACATTATTGTTTCTTCAGTTTTTGCACATCATAGGATATACAATTCACCCACAAGTTCACAAATTAATAGGCATTTGTTTCAACTTTAATCACTTCTTGCTTCAGAACACATGTATTGTCAGGGTTTCTTGACTGGTCTTTTCATGAGACTTCTTACCAAACACATTATTTTGAATTTCCATAATCATTTTGAAGCAAAACTCACAAACTCTTCATGATAAAAGAAATCACTAATATTTCCATTAGATAAATAACTGGTTGGAATTAATGATTGTATATCAATATACGATTTCCTTTAATTTTTCAGATATCAGTTCAATGCATTATTTAAAGTTCAAAAAAGTTATATTATTTATTCACAGTATGGTCAATTCATGCTTTTTCTCTATGTTCATACAAACAGGGTACACCTCTTTGTACAACCAATTCTAATTTTACATCTTCAATATGTTGCTCCCAGAAATGGTGAAAGAAATACTCATGTCACCTCATTATCACAGTAATATTCTGGACAAAAAATGGAAAGGTCACACTTATGATTGTACCAAAGCCTAAATAGAAAGTGAACATGGATTTCTAAAAACATCTATGTCCAGGTTGCCTAATGCTGTCAATTGTCAATTCTATTGGTGACTACATATTTGTTTTTTCCTAATTTATATATTCAAACTCAACCCTGTTGAAAATGTCTAATTCTATCACTCACTTTATACTTTGCCTCATTTCGTAATGTTTCTATTGATATCGGCTTTTCTACATATTTTCCCCAGTTCAACATACTGACTGACTCTTCATATGTGTTGACATTTACATTCACTCTATAACCGAAAGTCTATTGCTAAAGAACTTTTGGTCCAAATCCTATACTCACTCTTCTTCCTAAACCTACCGACTATCTTCCTAATCCTACTGAATATCCCTTTTTGACTGGATATTCTCTTCTAAATTCAATCATCCAATTTACAAGGTCCTATGCCATTGTGTATCGAATTATCTGAGACAACTTTGCAGAACATATTTCAAAGCTAAGTATCCCAATCAAGGGCAACACTATTCTGGGCTTCAAATCATACCTTGATTTCTGTTTTCATACTTATATTTCAACTCTATATTCTTGTAAATATTGCATGTTTCCAATACCATTATTCATCGCACAGAATCATTCCTAACCCAAATGAAACCTGTTTTTAACCCCAAGTATACACTGTTCCCTCAATCAATTTACAGAAGAGCAGGGACAGAGTGGTTCTTACAATACAGGAAAGTTGGGGGCCTTCCACCTGATGATAACCTCAAATGTCCATGCACAAATGATACCTGGAGAAGTTGTAGGCAGGTATGAAGCACCAGAGAGAGCAAAAGTCCTCTTCCATGGAAAAGAACCTGGTCAGGATGAAGGGATGTGTCTGAATCTGCCTCTCTCTTCTTATTTTAGAGATGATGGACCAAACCAGGCATGAGTGGAGAGCTGTTCCCGGATGCCAATTGTTGATATACATTCTACCTTATGAAAGTGTCACAGGAAGTAGGGGCAACCTCCATCTTATGTTACCCTTGGAAGCAACTGTTTGGACAAAGTGGGTGCCAAGGCAGGGATCTCATTCAGTTCCAAAGAATGTGACATACCTCATTTCCTTGGTGATGGAACTCTCTGAACTTGGTATCCAAGAAGCCAGGCACCCAGAGGCAGTCCAAGTCCCAGTCCCAGTGGGCTCACTTGTTTGGATTTACCAAGGACAGTCAGTTTTCTTGGTACCTAATGATGTGAGGATGGCCAAATGCCAGGAGAGCTCTGAAGATGGATTTTTCCTGAGAAAACAGGTAGTGTCTAACCACTTTTTCCTGACATCTTCACAGAGTTGGTCAATGAAACAAGATCTGAGAGAAGACAGTCCATTTTGGGGGAACATAGTATGGCCCACCAGTCAGAGGAAACTCTGGATAGTCACAGACCTACTTGGGGGAAGGAGGTGCCTTTGGGGGAGTGGGTGTGGGTTTGTTGTTTTGTCTCATGTTCTGAGAATAGATAGGAAAGGCGGTTTGTTTGGTTTGGAGTGGACAGTTTCTAGTAAGTCATTTGACATGGCGAGTTTTTCTGTTTCTGTGTATCCCCCTGTGTTCGTTGTTGTAGACATTAGAAAAGAGAATGCATTAATGGGTGTGTCCTGTCTAGTATAAATCTTCCCATAATTCATCCTGCCCAATATATGAAAGGACTGCAGCTTGTCTTATCAATGTGCAACACCTGCTATCTTTCTAAGTTGTTGTTTTCTTTCTGAATTCTGGACACTTTCCAGAATAGGCTCATGGATTTGTGTCCAAAATATGTACCACCTCCAAGCTCTGTGACATGGCCATGTACTGGATAGCTGAAGAGAATGGCGAGAATCTCAGACAACTCAGATATCAGCGTGACCAGGAAAGTCTCAGTGCAGAAACCCTGCTTTGGGCCTTTTGCTTATTTATTGTTGTGTTGCACTCAATGTCAGGAAGGTCTTTGCCTCAGGCCACTCCTTTGTGAAGCCTGAAGAAAACAGTTTTCAAATGGAAATGAATGGGCTTCACCTGTGGCTCTTTGCTTAATTGCTTTGGAAAGGGATGTGTCTTTATCAGCCTCTTGGACCTGTGTGTGGCTGTGACTTAGATTCACAGAACCTGATGGATCTTAAGAATGATCCCATTTCCAAAACCAAAATGGCAAAAATATCATTCATTGTGGATGAAGTCTCTTTCCTTCCTCTGTTAGGTTCCTGCACTCCATCAAATGAGAATAGGGATTCTTTGGGTCAAATGAGTTCTTCAAAGCCCTGCAGAGGTGCTTGTGTTTTCGCATGACTCGAAATCACCTAAAGAATCGATACCTAAAATCAGTAGGCATCAAATTGGAGAAACACAGAAGTATTAACGGCAGGCTTATTTGTTCAATCCTGGTTCACAGAAACGGTGTCCAGGCTACCCTGACTTTAGGAAAATGAGGGGTAAACGAGCTGATTTTGGACACTGTCTTTGGCTGCGCCCCTCATGGAAACCTCCACCCAGAGGTTAAGATGATTGACTATATGGAAAAAGATGAGGGCCATGTGGGAGTGTTTTGATTTTAATTTTGATCATTTGTGTGGCATTGGAAAAAATGACTGGGTCCAGGTAGGCTTGAACTCTGGTGTGATTCCCCTTAGAGACTGGGATTTGAAACTGAACTCAGAGAAGCATTGGCATGAATTTTGTTGGGATTTTAAGAGGCCACGCATGAAAGTCGCTCTTGGAAACTGAGACCTAGGCCCCGGTGGATTTCCACAGAGGCCTGGGAATCTCAGCAAGGATATCACATGATTTTATTCTTAAAGAAATGGCAGCCATAGTTTAGAGTCAAAACACACATGGACCTCACATTGTAGACCTCAATGGGCCTGGCCTAATGTGACCTTTTGTTCACTCTTTGGGAAGCCTTGCCTGTGAGGGTTCTCCAGAGATTTCATTGAAATGAGCTTCCTCACCATTTAATGTTTGCTGAATGAATTGAAACCCACAGTGCCTCCAACTTCATGCTTGAAAAATGGCTAAATAAATACCATGAAATTTTTGAAATTCCAATGACCAGGTGGCACTGGAGAAACATTGGATGTCCTGTTGCCGATCATGAGTATACCAGACAGTGCCTTGATTTACTGAGTTTCATAAAAATGGTGTAGAACAGAGATGCCAGTAAGTTGGAGTCTGCTGAGTAGTGGGTCTAGAGCAGTGGTGGAGAGGTGTTTGATAAAACATCCATGGTACTGCCATGTGGATCTACCATTGGATTCCAAATGGCTTGTAACTGATATGGTGCAGCCAGCAGACCCTTATATGTAAAGGCATTTTGTTATATGGAGAGTTTTCAGAGGAAAATTAAGAATCAGGTTGATATGGACATGCAGTCAATTGGGCAAGCTGTGAGAGGTAGAAGCCTAGTTGGTGCATTCTCTTGCAGACCCTGACCCACCACACGTGACAGAACTCCCTCCAGCACTGTGTCCCAGTTTAGTTCCTAGTATTTCGGGAAACAAATACCAAACTCACAGTGCAGCAGCAAAAACACCACAAAAAGTGGAGGAGGACCAAATGGCTTCAGTGTGCACACGGGGAGACACTTAGTACCCAGTGGTCTCAGTTTACCTACAAAGAGAGGATTCAGCACTGCTTCATCTTGTTCATTGGAAAATAAGAAACCATGTTCTCCAGGTCACATAGATACAGACCCAGCTTTGATGGTCTCACTACAAAGGAAGACAAATCTCCTGAAAACAACATATATTTCAAGTACAGAAGCTCAGAGGCAGTTTCTCAAAAAGTTTTTAGGCCAGCAGAGCTCCATGTTTGTGGAGTGTTTACCCTGTCCCTTAGTTTTGCAAACTCCTCTACCACCTCCAAGGTTGTGAATTCCTGATCATTTTCCATTCCAGATATGTATTCACTGATTTTGTAACTCTTCTCCTCTAATTGTGTCTTACTTGGGGTGAAGGTAATGTCAAGGCATTGTTCTGGATGAGAGCGGGAGGATATTTGTGCAGCATATATTTACATACACATTGGATTCATTTTCCAATTTTCCATTCGAAATGCTGAATTCCTGACACTAAGCCATACCTAGTAGACTCAGACTATTCATCCTAATATAATGGGGAAAATTAACCCAACACAATAGAAATACAAGCACTTCAGAGGAGACATGTTTTATAGTTGGACTTGACATTTGCATTATATAAGGTAGGAGTTATAAATGAATTCAAATTTTAATGGACATATTCTCCATGTGTTTTTAAACTTAACAAATATGTGAATTCTTGTTTCCCTTTTCTTTAGCCTATTCACACATGTATATATATATGCATATATAATCCTAGCAGGTATCACACGTACATTTTTGTGAGGTGGCTGTCTTGGCAGATACAAATTGTGAGAAGAGTTCACTCCTCCTAAATGCTGTTGGAAATGAAAATTCAACCTATAGGAGAGCGTCCTAGTAAAACAACTTTATACATAAACTCATGTTCAGCAAAATAAATATTTTTGCATCTGTGGATCATATATATTTACTGATCAATTTCGATTGGCATTTATATTGGTATTTTTTAATGTCTGTGAGTGTTGTGTGTGTGTGTGTGTGTGTGTGTGTGTGTGTAGATATAGATATAGATATACTCTCCAAATTTTTCAAAATATGAAATATATATGTCTAATATACACTCTCTAAATTCATTCATGTTCATGTATGTGGATTTATAATCCACTTTTCACAAGATTATAATCAGAAATATTCATCCACCTGAAATACATATTTGTTTCCTAGTACTGAAAACTAACTTCAGTGAATGGTGCATACAAATCCTAATTATTCTACAGTAACTGACCCAGTCTAACATCAATGCAAGTAGACTCCTATGGGACATGATATGTAATTTGTCATTCATTTGTATTTGACACTGGTACATTATTGTTTCTTCAGTTTTTGCACATCATAGGATATACATTTCATCCACAAGTTCACAAATTAATAGGCATTTGTTTCAACTTTAATCACTTCTTGCTTCTGAACACATGTATTCTCAGGGTTTCTTGACTGGTCTTTTCATGAGACTTCTTTCCATACACATTATTTTGAATTTCCATAATCATTTTTAAGCAAACCTCACACACTCTTCATGATAAACCAAAACACTAATATTTCCATTAGATATATCACTGGTTGGAATGAATGTTTGTATATCAATATACGATTTCCTTTAATTTTTCAGATATCAGTTCAATTCATTATTTCAAGTTCAAAAAAGTTATATTATTTATTCACAGTATGGTCTATTCATGCTTTTTCTCTATGTTCATAGAAACAGGGTACACCTCTTTGTACCCCGATTCTTATTTTACATCTTCAATATATTGCTCCCAGAAATGGTTAAAGAAATACTCATGTCACCTCATTATCACAGTAATATTCTGGACAAAAATGGAAAGGTCACACTTATGATTGTACCAAATCCTAAATGGAAGGTGAACATGGATTTCTAAAAACATCCGTGTCCAGGTTGCCTAATGCTGTCAATTGTCAATCCTATTGGTGACTACATTTTTGTTTTTTCCTAATTTATATATTCAAACCCAACCCTGTTGAAAATGTCCAATTCTATCACTCACTTTATAATTTGCCTGATTTCGTAATGTTTCTATTGATATCTGCTTTTCTACATATTTTCCCCAGTTCAACATAGTGACTGACTCTTCATATGAGCTGACATTTACATTCACTCTATAACCAAAAGTGTATTGCTAAAGAACTTTTGGTCCAAATCCTATACTCACTCTTCTTCCTAAACCTACCGACTATCTTCCTAATCATACTGAATATCCCTTTTTGACTGGATGTTCTCTTCTAAATTAAATCATCCAATGTACAAAGTCCTATGCCATTGTATATCGAATTATCTGAGACATCTTTGCAGAACATAATTCAAAGCTAAGTATCCCAATCAAGGGCAAAACCCTTCTGGGCTTCAAATCATACCTAGATTTCTCTTTTCATACTTACATATCACCTCTATATTCTTGTAAATATTGCAGGTTACCAATACCATTATTCATCGCACAGAATCGTTCGTAACCCAAATCAAACCTGTTTTTAACCCCAAGTATACACTGTTCCCTCAATCATTTTACAGAAGAGCAGGGACGGAGTGGTTCTTACACTACAGGAAAGTTGGGGACCTTCCACCTAATGAGAACCTCAAATGTCCATGCAAAAATGATACCTGGAGAAGTTGTACACAGGTATGAAGCAACTGAGAGAGCAAAAGTCATCTTCCATGGCAAACAACCTGGTCAGAATGAAGGGATGTTTCTGAATCTGCATCTCTCTTCTTATTGTAGAGAAGAGGGACCAAACCAGGCCTTAGTGGAGAGTTGTTCCCGGGTGCCAATGGTTGATATACATTCTACCTTATGAAAGTGTCACAGGAAGTAGGGGCAACCTCCATCTTATGTTACCCTTGGAAGCAACTGTTAGGACAAAGTGGTTGCCAAGGCAGTGACCTCATTCAGTTCCAAAGAATGTGACATACCTCATTTCCTTGGTGATGGAACTCTCTGAACTTGGTATCCAAGAAGCCAGGCACCCAGATGCAGTCCCAGTCCCAGTCCCAGTGGGCTCACTTGTTTGGATTTCCCAAGGACAGAGTCAATTTTCTTGGTACCTAATGATGTGAGAATGGCCAAATGTCAGGAGAGCTCTGAAGGTGGACCATTTCTGAGAAAACAGGTAGTGGATAACCACTTTTTCCTGACATCTTCACAGAGTTGGTCAAGGAAACACAATCTGAGAGAAGACAGGCCATTTCGGGGGAACATTGTATGGCCCACTGGTCAGAGGACACTCCGGATAGTCACAGACCTACTTGGGGGAAGGAGGTGCCTTTGTGGGAGTGGGTGTGGGTTTGTTGTTTTGTCTCATGTTCTGAGAATAGATAGGAAAGGCGGTTTGTTTGGATTGGACTGCACAGTTTCTAGTAAGTCATTTGACACGGCGAGTGTTTCTGTTTCTGTGTATCCCACTGTGTCCGTTGTTGTACACATTAGAAAAGAGAATGCATTAATGGATGTGTCCTGTCTAGTATAAATCTTCCCATAATTCATCCTGCCCAATATATGAATGGACTGCAGCTTGTCTTATCGATGTGCAACACCTGCTATTTTTCTAAGTTGTTGTTTTCTTCCTGAATTCTGGCCACTCTCCAGAATAGGCTCATGGATTTGTGTCCTAAATATGTACCACCTCCAAGCTCTGTGACATGACCATGTACTGGATAGCTGAAGAGAATGGCGAGCATCTCAGAAAACTCAGATATCAGTGTGACCAGGATAGTCTCAGTGCAGAAACCCTGCTTTGGGCCTTTTGGTTACTTATTGTTGTGTTGCACTGAATGTCAGGAAGGTCTTTGCTCAGGCCACCCCTTTGTGAAGCCTGAAGAAAACAGTTTTCAAATGGAAATGAATGGGCCTCACCTGTGGCTCTTGCTTAATTGCTTTCGAAAAGGATGTGTCTTTATCAGCCACTTGGACCTGTGTGTGGCTGTGACTTAGATTCTCAGCACCTGATGGATCTTAAGAATGATCCCATGTGAGCTTCCAAAACCAAAATGGCAAAAAATATCATTCATTGTGGATGAAGTCTCTTGCCTTCCTCTGTTAGGTTCCTGCACTCCATCAAATGAGAATAGGGATTCTTTGGGTCAAATGAGTTTTTCAAAGCCCTGCAGAGGTGCTTGTGTTTTTGCATGACTCTAAATCACCTAAAGAATCGATATCTAAAATCAGTAGGCGTCAAATTGGAGGAACACAGAAGTATTAACGGCAGGCTTATTTGTTCACTCCTGGTTCACAGAAACTGTGTCCAGGCTACCCTGACGTTAGGCAAATGAGGGGCAAACGAGCTGATTTTGGACACTGTCTTGGGCTGCGCCCCTCATGGAAACCTCCAGCCAGAGGTTAAGATGATTCCCTATATGGAATAAGATGAGGGCCATGTGGGAGTGTTTTGGTTATAATTTTGGTCATTTGTGTGGCATTGGAAAAAATGACTGGGTACACGTAGGCTTGAACTCTGGTGTGATACCCCTTAGAGACTGGGTTTTGGAACTGAACTCAGAGAAACATTGTCATGAATTTTGTTTTGATTTTAATAGGCCAAGCATGAAAGTCGCTCTTGGAAACTGAGACCTAGGCCCCGGGTGGATTTCCACAGAGGCCTGGGAATCTCAGCAAGGATATCACATGATTTTATTGTTAAAGAAATGGCAGCCATAGTTGAGAGTCAAAACACACATGGACCTCACATTGTAGACCTCAATGGGCCTGGCCTAATGTGACCTTTTGTCCACTCTTTGGGAAGCCTTGCCTGTGAGAGTTCTCCAGAGAATTCATTGAAATGAGCTTCCTCACCATTTAATGTTTGCTGCATGAATTGAAATCCACAGTGCCTCCAACTTCATGCTCGAGAAATGGATAGATAAATACCATGAAATTTTTAAAATTCCTATGACCAGGTGGCACTGGAGAAATATTGGATGTCCTGTTACTGTTCATGAGTATACCAGACAGTGCCTTGATTTTCTGAGTTTCATGAAAATGATGTAGAACAGAGATGCCAGTAAGTTGGAGCCTGTTGAGTAGTGGGTCTAGAGCAGTGGTGGGGAGGTGTTTGATACAACATCCGTGGTAGGGCCATGTGGATCTACCATTGGATTCCAAATGGCTTGTAACTGACATGGTGCAGCCAGCAGACCCTTATATGTAAAGGCATCTTGTTATATGGAGAGTTTTCAGAGGAAAATGAAGAATCAGGTTGATATGGACAAGGGGGCAATGGGGCAAGCTGTGAGAGATAGAAGCCTAGTTTGTGAATTCTCTTGCAGACCCTGACCCACCACTCGTGACACAACTTCCTCCAGCACTGTGTCTCAGTTTAGCTCCTAGTATTTCGTGAAACAAATACCAAACTCACAATGCAGCAGGAAAAACACCACAAAAAGTGGTGGAGGACCTAATGGCTTCACAGTCCACACGGGGAGACACTTAGTCCCCAGTGGCCTCAGATTACCTACAAAGAGAGGATTCAGCACTGCTTCATCTTGTTCATTGGAAAATAAGAAACCATGTCCTTCAGGTCACATAGATGCAGACCCAGCTTTGATGGTCTCACTACAAAGGAAGCCAAATCATCTGAAAACAACATATATTTCAATTGCGGAAGCTCAGACGCAGTTTCTCAAAAAGTTTTTAGGCCAGCAGAGCTCCATGTTTGTGGAGTGTTTACCCTGTCCCTTAATTTTGGAAACTCCTCTACCACCTCAAAGGTTGTGAACTCCTGAGCATTTTCCATTCCAGATATGTATTCACTGATTTTGTAACTCTTCTCCTCTAATTGCGTCTTACTTGGGGTGAAGGTAATATCAAGGCATTGTTCTGGATGAGAGCGGGAGGATATTTGTGCAGCATATATTTACATACACATTGGATTCATTTTCCAATTTTCCATTCAAATACTGAATCCCTGAAACTAACCCATACCTAGTAGACTCAGACTATTCATCCTATTATAATGGGAAAAATTATCCCAACACAATAGAAATACAAGCACTTCAGAGGAGACATGTTGTATAGTTGGACTTGACATTTGCATTATATAAGGTAGGTGTTATAAATCTATTCAAATTTTAATGGAAATATTCTCCATGTGTTTTTAAATTTAACAAATATGTGAATTCTTGTTTCCCTTTTCTGTAGCCTATTCACACATGTATATTTATATGCATATATAGAATCCTACCAGGTATCACACGTACATTTTTGTGAGGTGGCTGTCTTGGCAGATACAAATTGTGAGAAGAGTTCACTCCTCCTAAAACTGTTTTAAATGAAAATACAACCTATAGGAGAGCGTCCTAGTAGAACAACATTATACATAAACTCATGTTCAGTAAAATAAATATTTTTGCATCTGTGGATGATATATATTTACTGATGAATTTCTATTGGCATTTATATTGGTACTTTTTAATGTCTGTGAGTGTTGTGTGTGTGTGTGTGTGTGTGTGTGTGTTTATAGTTATAGATATAGATATAGATATAGATAGATATAGATATACTCTCCAAATTTTTGAAAATATGGAATATTTTTGTCTTATTTTGCACTTCCTAAATTTTTCATATTCATGAATGTGTGTTTATAATCATCTATTCTCAAGATTATTCTCAGAAACATTCATATACCCTACTAGACTCTGACTACTAATACTAATATAATGGAGAAAAATATCCCAAACAGAATAGAAATACAAGCATTTCAGAAGGGACATGGTGTATAGTTGGACTTGCCTTTTGCATGATATAAGGTAGGAGTTATAAATCTATTCAATTTGCTGAAATACTTTTCCATATGTTATTTTTTTTTGACACAAAACAAAATTTAATCTTCGAAAACTAAATAAAATTGACACATCCTTAACCAAGCTAATGAAGAAAAAAAACCTCAAATTACTAAAATTAAGGATCGTAAAAGAACTTTTACAGAGTACACAACTGAAATACAGAGAATAATTAAAAACTAATTTGAAAATTTATACTCTAATAAATTAAAATACCATGATGACATCAATAAAATTTTAGAGATATACCCAAACTGAATTAGTAGGACATGAACAATTTAAACAAATCAATTTCAAGCAATGAAATAGAAGTTGCTGTCAACAGCCTACCAATCAAGCAACGCCCAGGAACAGACAGATTCTCAGTCAAGTTCTACAAGACCTTCAAAGAAGCATTCATCACAATACTCCTCAAATTATTCCATAAAATAGAAAAGCATGGAACTCCTCCAAACTCATTTCATGAGGATAGTATCACTCACATACCAAAATCAGACAAAGACACATCAAGGAAAGAAAACTTCAGAGCAATATTCCTGACAAACATATATACAAAAATTCTCAATAAATTTCTTTTTTTTAAGCCAAAGTTAATCAAAAGGGATAAAGAGGGACACTACACACTATTCCATGTGTTTTTAAAGTTAAGAAATATATGAATTCCTGTCTCCCTTTCTCTGTAGCCTATTAAGCACATGTATTTTTATATGCACAAATAGAATCCTACCTGGTTTCACACGTACATTCTTGTGAGGTGGCTGACTTGGCAGATACTATTTGTGAGAAGAGATCACTCCTCCTAAATGCTGTTGGTACAGAAAATTCAACCCATGGGTGAGCTTCCTAGATGAACAACATTCTACATACATCCATGTTCAGTAAAATGAATATTTTGGGATATGCGGATGAGTTATTTTTCATGATGAATTTCGATTGACATATATATTGTGACATTATAATGTGTGTGTGTTTGTGTGTCTATATATATATATATATATATATATATATATATATATATATAGTCTCCAGATTTTCCAAAATATGAAATATATGTCTTCTTATACACCGCCTGAATTCATTCATATTCATATATGTGGATTTATAATTAACTTTTAACAAGTTTATTCTCAGAAATATACATCCACTGACATACATATTTGTTTCCTAGTACTGAAAACTAACTTCAGGGAAGGGTTCTTACAAATCCTAATATTTCTAGAGTAACTGACCAAGTTTAACATCAATGCAAATACATTCCTATTTGATATGATGTGTTTGTTAAAGTTCATTTTTATTCAAACTTGGTACGTTATTATTTATTCAGTTTATGGACATCATAAAATATATCCTTTCATTCACAAGTTCACAAATTTATAAATATTTGGTTCACGTTCAATCACTTCCTCCTTCGGAACACATATATTCCTTCATGTTTCTTGACGGGTCTTTTCACTGGACTTCTTTCTAAACACGTTATTTTCGATTGAATAATCATTTTTGAAGCAAAACTCACACACTATTCATGATAAACGGTAACCCTAATAATGCCATTAGATATATAACTGGTTGGAATTAATGTACGTATATCAATATATGATTTCCTCTATATTTTCAGATATTAAAACAATCCATTATTTAAATTTGGAACCAGTCATATAATTTTTTCACAGTATGGTCTATTAATGCATCATCTCTATATTCATCAACACAGGGTAAACCTATTAGTATCCCCAGTACTAATTCATATGTTTTCAAAATATTGCTCCCAGAAAAGGTGGAAGAAATACTCATGTCACCTGATCTACATATACATATTATCACAGTAATATTCTGGACACAAAATGCAAAGGTCACCGTTATGATTGCAATAAAGCCTCAATGGAATGTGAACATGGATTACTAAAAACATCCATGCCCAGTTTGCCTAATGCTCTCAAATGTCAATCCAATTGGTGACTACATTTTTGTTTCTTTTTAAGATTATGTATTCAACCTCAACCCTGTTGAAAATGTCTAATCCTATCACTCACGTTATACTTTGCCTGATTTCCTAATGTCTCTATTGATGTCTGCTTTCCTACATATTTTTTCCCAGTTCATCATTGTGCCCGACTTTTCACATATGGTGCCATTAATATTCACTCTCTAACCGAAACCTATTGCTAAAGAACTTTTGGTCCAAATCCTAGACTCACTCTTCCTTCTAAACCTACGGACTATCTTTCTAATCCTACACACTATCCCTTTTTCACTGGATGTTCTCTTCTACATTCAATCATCTGAGGTACAGGGTCTTATGCCATTGTATATCGATTTAACTGAGACCTCGGTGCAAAACATTACTCAAGCTAAGGATCCCAATCAAGGGCCCAAATCCTTCTGGGCTTAAAATATTACCTAGATTTCTGTTTTCATACTTATATTTTACCTCTATATTCTTTTAAATATCGCTGGTTCCCAATACCATTATTCATCCAGCAGAATGATTCCTAAGCCAAATGGAACATGCTATTGACCCTAACCATACAATGTTCCCTCAATCTCACTTTACAGAAGAGGAGGGATAAAGTTGATATTACAATACAGGAAGTTAGGAGATCTTCCACCTGCTGAGTACCTCAAAATCCATGCAGAAATAATCCCTGGAGAAGATGTTGGCAGCTATGAAAGACCTGAGAGAACAAAAGTCATATTCCATGGCAAACAACATGGTCAGGATGAAAGGATGTGTCTGAGTCATCCTCTCTATTTTTAATGCAGGGAAGATGGACCAAAGCAGGCCTGTGTGGAGAGCTGTTCCCAGGTGACTATGGTTTCTATATCATTCTAACATGTGAATGTATCACAGGAAGTAGGGCAGCCTCCATGTCAGGAGACACTAGGACGCAACTGTTAGGACAAAGTGGTGGCCAAGACAGGGACCTCATTTATTTCCTGAAGGTAGTGACCTCACCTCATTTCCTAGGTGATGGAACTCTCTGAATTTTGTGATCCAGGAAGCCAGGCACCCAGAGCCAGTCCCAGTCCCAGCTGCAGTGGGCTCACTTGTTTGGATTCACTAAGGACAGAGTCAGTCTTTCTTGGTACCTACTGATGTAAGGGTTGCCAAATACCAAGAAAGCTCTGAAGAGGGGTCTTTCCTGAGAGGACAGGAATTGGCTCACCACTGCCTCCTGACAACTTCACAGAGTTGACCAAGGAGACCAGATGTGAGACAGAAAGGCCATTTCTGGGGAACATCATATGGCCTACCAGTCAGAGGACACTCCAGATAGTGACAGACCTACTTGTGGGAAAAAGTTGCATTTGTGGGTGTTGGTTTGTGTTTGTGGTTTTTTTCTCATGTTCTGAGAATAGGTAAAAAAGGAGGTTTGTTTGGTTTGGAGTGGACTGTTTCCAGTAAGTCATTTGACAAGGAGACTGTTTCTATGTCTGTGTATCCCACTGTATTTTTCTTTGTAGATATTAGAAAAAAAATAGCTCATTGGTTGTGTCCTGTCTAGTAGAAAGCTTCCCAGCATGCATCCTTTCCAATTAATGAATGGACTGAGGCTTGCCTTATCCATGGGCAACACCGGCTATCTACCTAATTTTCCATTTTTTCATGAATTCTGGCCACTCTCAAGATTAGTATCATGTATTTTTGTACAAGATATGTACCACCTCCAAGCTCTGTGACATGGCCATGTACTGGATAGCTGAAGGGAATGGCGAGCATCTCAGAAAACTCATATATCAGAGTAACCAGGAAAGTCTCCGTGGAGAAACCCTGCTTGGGGCCTTTTGATTACCTATTGTTCTGTTGCTCTGAATGTCAGAAAGGTCTTTGCCTCAGGCCACCCCTTTGTGAAGCCTGAAGAAAACAGTTTTAAAATGGAAATGAATGGGCATCACCTGTGGCTCTTTGCTTCATAGCTTTGGAAATGGATGTGTCTGAATCAGCCTCTTGGCCCTGTGTGAGCCTGTGGTTTAGATTTTCAGCACCTGATGAATCTAAAGAAAGATCCCATGTGGGCATCCAAAACCTAAATGGAAAAAAGATCAGTGATTGTGGATGATGCCTCTCGCCTTCCTCTGTAAGATTCCTGACCTCCATCAAGTGAGAATAGGGATCATTTGTGTCAAATAAGTTCTTCAAAGGGCTGCAGAGGGGAGACAATAGGTGCTTGGGTTTTCTTATAACTCCAATTCACACTAAAAATCTATACCCCACAGTCAGTAGGCCTCAAATTTGAGAAGTGGAGTAGTATTAACGGCAGGCCTATTTGATCACTTCTGTTTCACACTAACGTTGTCCAGGCCACCCTGACTTTAGGCAAATGAGGGGCAAGGGAGTTTATTTTTGACACTGTCTTGGGCTGTGCCCCTCATGGAAACCTCCAGCTAGAGGTTATGATTAGTGTCTATATAAAAGATGATGAGGGCCGTGTGAGAGTGTTTTGGTTTTAATTGTCATCATTTGTGTAGCAATTGGAAGAGATGCCTGGGTCCACCTGGGCTTGAACTCTGTTGTGATTCCCCTTAGAGACTGAGTTGTGTAACTGACCTCAGAGAAGTATTGCCATGAATTGTGTTGGGATTTCAGGAGGCCACACATGAGATTCACCATTGGAATCTGAGATCTTGGCCCAGGGTGACTTTACACAGAGCACTGGGAATCTAAGCCAGGATATCACAAGATTTTATTCTGAAAGATTCCAGCCATAGTTGAGAGTCAAAACACACATGCAACTCACATTGTAGACCTCAATGGGCCTGGCTTCATGAGACCTTTTGCCCACTCTTTGGGAAGCCTTGCCTGTGAGAGTTCACCAGAGCTTTCATTGAAATGAGATTCCTAACCATTTATTGGTTCCTGTATAAATTGAATCCCACAGTGCCTCCAACTTCATTATTGAAAAATATCTAGATATATACCATGGCACTGGAGAACATTTGGATGTCCTGTTGCTAATCATGATTGTACCAGACAGTGCCTTAATTGACTGTGTTTCATGAAAATGCTGTAGAACATAGATGCCAGTAAGTTGGAGCCTGCAGACTAGTGGGCATAAAGCAGTGGAGTGTAGGTGTGTGAAAAAACATCAGTTGTGGGTCCACGTGGATCTGGCATTGGCTTAGAAATGACTTGTCACTGACATGGTACATCCAGCAGACCCTTCTATGTAAAGGCATCTTGTTATATGGAGAGGATTCCTGCCAATGATCAGAATAAGGGGGCTATTGTCAAGTTGAAAAGCTATGTGGGATTTAAGCCTCATTGGTGAATTTTACTGCAGACCCTCACCCACCACATATGAGAGTACATCCTCCAGCACTGTGTCCCAGTGGAGCTCCTTGTATTTCGTGAAGCCAATACAAAACTCACAGTGCAGCAGTAAGAAACACCACGAAAGTGGAGCATGAACAAATGGCTTTACAGACAACACGGTTAGATACTTAGACCCCAGTGGCCAAAGTTTCCCTACAAATAGAGAATTCAGCACTGCTGCCTCATGTCCACTAGAAAATAAGGAACCATGTCATCCAGGTCACATAGATGGAGACCCAGCATTGATGGTCTCACTACAAAGGAAGCAAAAGCTCCTGACAAAAACATATTTCAACTGCCCAACCTCAGAGGCAGTTTCTCAAAAAGTCATTAGGCCAGCAGAGCTCCATGTTTGTGAAGTGTTTACCCTCTCCCTTTTTGTAAACTGTTCTACCTCCTACAAGTTTGTGAAGTTCTGAGCATTTTCCTTTCCACATATGTATTCACAGATTTTCTAACTCTTCTCCACTAATTGTGTCTTATTTGGGGCGAAGGTAATGTCAAAGCATTGTTCTGGCTGAGAGTGGGAAGATTTTTGTGTAGCACATATTTGCATACATATTAGATTCATTTTCCTATTTTCCATTTGAAATACTGAATCCCTGACACTAACCCATACCCTACTAGACTCTGACTACTAAACCTAATATGATAGAGAAAAAGAAACCTAACAGAATAGAAATACAGGCCTTTCATAGGAGGCATGGTGTATACTTGGACTTGCCTTCTGCTTTATCAATGGTATGTGTTATAAATCTAGTCAACTTTTCATTGTAATACTTCTCCATGAGTTTTTAAAGTTAACACATATGTAAATTTCTGTCTCCCTTTCTCTGTAGCCTATTCATCAAATGTATTTTTTTATGCATTTTTAGAATTCTACCTGGTATCACATGTACATTCTTGTGAGATCGCTTATTTTGGAAGATACAAATTGTGAGAAGAGATCGCTCCCTCTAAATACAGATGGAACTGGAATTTCCACCTATGGGTGAATTTCCTAGATGAACAATATTATGTATAAATAAATGTTCAGTAAAATGAATATTTTTGGATACGTGGATGATATATATTTCATGATGAATTTCGAATGGCATATATATTGCTACATTTTAATGTCTGTGTATGTGTGTATCTATCTATTTATCTATCTATCTATATAGATATAGATATCTACTCTTAAGATTTTCAAAATATGAAATATATGTGTCTTATTATACACTCCCTAAGTAAACTCATGTGTGTGTATGTAGATTTATAATCAACTTTTCACAAAATTATTCTTAGAAATATTCATCCACCTTAAATACATATTTTTTCCTAGTACTGAAAAGTAAATTAAGTGAATGGTGTATACAATTCGTAATATTTCTACAGTGACTGAACCAGTTTCACATCAATGTAAGTAGACACCTATGGGACCATGATGTGTATTTTGAAGTTTATTTTTATTCAGACACTGGTACATTACTATTTCTGCAGTTTATGGACATTATAGGATATATCCTTTCATCCACAATTTCACAAATTTATAGGCATTTGGTTCACTTTCAATCACTTCCTACTTCAGAACACATGTATTCCTCCATGTTTCTTGACTGTTCTTTTCATGAGATTCTTTCCAAACACAGTATTATTGATTTCCATAATCACTTTTGAAGCCAAACTCACACACTCTTCATGATAAACCATAACGCTAATATTACCATTAGATGTATAGCTGGTTGGAATGAATGTATGTATATCAATATAAGATTTCCTATATATTTTCAGATATCAATTCAATCCATTATTTAACGTTTGAACCAGTTATATTATTTATTCACAGTATGGTCTATTAAGGCATCATCTCTATATTCGTAGACCGATGGTATACCTGTTTGTATCCCCAATACTAATTTTTAAGTCTTTAAAATATTGCTTTCAGAAATGGTGGAAGAAATACTGTAGTCACCTGATATACATATACATTTCATCACGGTAATATTCCTGAAACAAAATGCAAGGGTCACACTTATGATTGTATCAAAGCCTATATTGAAAGTGAGCATGTATTACTAACAACATCCATGCCCTGATTAACTAATGATCTCAAATATCATTCCTATTGGTGACTACATATTTGTTTCTTCCTAAGATTATATATTGAAACTGAACCCTGTTAAAAATGTCTTATCCTATCACCCACTTTGTACTTTGCCTTATTTCCTAATGTCTCTATTGATATCTGCTTTCGTACACATTTTCCCCAGTTTATCACTGTGACTGACTGTTCACATATGCTGACATTTACACTCACTCTCTAATCAAAACTCTATATCTAAAGAACATTTGGTCCAACTCCTCGACTCACTCAAATGGATTCTTCAAAGCCCTGCAGAGGGTAGCCCATAGTTGCTTGAGTTTTCTCATGACCCCAATTCACATAAAGAATCTATACCCCACAGAGAATAGGCCTCAAATTGGAGAAGTAGAGCAGTATTATTGGCAGGCCTATTTGATCACTCCTGCTTCACAGGAAGAGTTTCCATGCCACCCTGACTTTAGGCAAATGAGAGGCATGTGAGCTTATATTGGACACTGTCTTAAGCTGCGCCCTTCATGGAAACCTCCAGCCAGAGGTTATGATGAGTCTCTAAATTGAAGAAGATGAGGGCCATGTGGGAGTGTTTTGGTTTAATTGTGGTCATTTGTGTGGTGGTTGGAAGAGATGACTGGGTCCACCTGTGCTTGAACTCTGGAGTGATTCCCCTTAGAGACTGAGTTCTGGAACAGATCTCAGAGAAGTATTGGCATGAATTGTGTTGGGATTTTAGGAGGCCACGCATGAGAGTTGCCCTTGGAGACTGAGATCTAGGCCCAGGATAGCTTTCAAAGAGCACTGGGAATCTCAGCCAGGATATCACATGACTTTATTCAGAAAGACTTGGAAGCCATAGTTGAGAGTCAAAAAAAACATGGCCCTCAATTGTAGACCTCAATGGGCCTGGCTTAATGTGACCTTTTGGCCACTCTTTGGGAAGCCTTGCTCTGAGAGTTCTCCCGAGCTTTAATTGAAATGAGCTTCCTCACTATTTCATGGTTCCCGAATGAATTGAATGCCACGGTGCCTCCAAATTTATCTTTGAAAATTGGCTAGATAAATACCATGAAATTTTTTAAATTCTTATGAACAGGTGGCACTGGAGAACCTTTGGATGTCTATTGCTGATCACGAGTGTACCAGACATTGCATTGATTGACTGGGTTTCATGAAAACGGTGAGAACAGAGATGCCAGAATGTTGAGGCCTGCTGACTAGTTGGCCTAGAGCAGTGGTGGGCAGGTGTATGATAAAACATCTGTCGTGGGGCCATGTGGATCTGCCATTGGCTTCCAAATGCCTTGTGACTGACATGGTGCAGCCAGCAGAACCATACAAGTTAACGGACCTTATTATATGGAGAGGTTTCAGGGCAATATTCAGAATCAGGTTGATATGGACATGGGTGCAAGCTTTTGGGGATAGAAGCCTGGTTGGTGCATTCTCCTGCAGACCCTCACCCACTACACGTGAGAGTACTTTCTATAGCACTGTGTCCCAGTTTTTCTTTTTGTATTTTGTGAAGCCAATACCAAACTCCCAGTGCAGCAGTAAGAAACACCACGAAAAGTGAAGTATGATCAAATGGCTTCACAGACCACATGGTTAGACACTTAGACCCCAGTGGCCTCAGTTTACCTACAAAGAGAGAATTCAGAACTGCTGCCTCATGTTCTATTGCAAATAAGGAACCATGTCATCCAGGTCACATAGATGCTGACGCAGCTTTGATGGTCTCACTACAAAGGAAGCGAAAGCTCCTGACAACAACAAACATTTCAAGGGCCCAAACTCAGAGGCAGTTTCTCAGAAATTAATTAGGCCACCAGAGCTCCATGTTTGTGAAGTGTTTACCCTTTACCTTACTTTTGGAAATTCCTCTACCACCTCCAAGATTGTGAACTCCTGAGCATTTTCTTTTCCAGATATATATTCACAGATTTTCAAACTCTCCACTAATTGTGTATTACTTGTGGTGAAGGAACTATCAAGGCATTTTTTTGGATGACAGTAGGAAGATTTTTGTCTAACAAATATTCGCATACACATTAGATTCATTTCCCTATTTTCCATTTGAAATACTGAATCCCTGACACTAACCCATACCCTACTAGACTCTGACTACTAATCCTAATATGATGGAGAAAAAGAAACCTAACAGAATAGAAATACAGGCCATTCAGAGGTGGCATGGTGTATACTAGGACTTGCCTTCTGCTTTATCAAGTGTATGTGTTATAAATCTAGTCAACTTTTCATTGTAGTACTTCTCCATGAGTTTTTAAAGTTAACACATATGTAAATTTCTGTCTCCTTTTCTCTGTAGCCTATTCATCTCATGTATTTTATTATGCATATTTAGAATCCTACCTGGTATCACACATACATTCTTGTGAGGTCACTGTTTTTGGATGATACAAATTGTGAAAAGAGATCACTCCCCCTAAATACTGATGAAACTGAAAATTCAACAAATTGGTGAATTTCCTAGATGAACAACATTATACATAAATCCATGCTCAGTAAAAAGAATATTTTTGGATATGAGGATGATATATATTTCATGATGAATTTTGATTGGCATATATATTGCTACATTTTAATGTCTGTGTTTTTATCTTTATAAATGTATATATATATATATATATATATATATATATATATATATATATATATACTCTCCAGATTTTTCACAATATTAAATATATGTGTCTTATTATTCACTCCCTAAATACATTCATATTCATGTATGTGGATTTGTAATCAAATTTGCACAAGATTATTCTCAGAAAAATTCATCCACATAAAATACATATTTATTTTCCAGTACTGAAAACAAACTTCGGTGAATTGTGCTTACAAATCCTAATATTTGCATGGTAACTGACCCAGTTTAACATTAATGCAAGTATAATCCTATGGGACATGATGTGTATTTTGAAGTTCATTTTTATTCAACAGTGGTACATTACTATTTCTTCAGTTGATGGATATCATAGGATATAACTTTTCATCCACAAGTTCACAAATCTGCAGGCATTTGGTTCACTTTCAATTACTTCTTGCTTCAGAACATATGTATTCCTCCATGTTTCTTGACTGTTCTTTTCATGAGATTCTTTCCAAACACATTATTTTCGATTTCCATAATCATTTTTGAAGGAAAGAGGCGCCTTACTTACCCCCAGAAAGGTTCGTTGAGGTCTCCTTGTCCTGCGCTGCGTGATTCCCGGCCAATGCACCAAATGTAAGGTTCCGGCGAATGTTGAAGGAAGAGACCATCAAGAAACTGCGGCTCATGCAACAGTAAAAGCCGTTTATTGAGGATCCAATCCAGCATGCTGGGGCTACGTGCTCACTCAAGATGGGAGAGCATCCCAGAGCCCCGAGCAGGGGTTGAGCAGTGCTTAAGTACACTTTTTGGGCAGGGCGGGACTTTACATATATTACAGTCTCCTTTAAGAAATCATCATACACCACGGGAAAATCAAACAACAATTCCTAAACATGATTAGTTCATTTATTGGTGGGAACATGTAAGGCGGGAGTGATAGGTCAGTTCTAAAGCGGGGTACACATTCAAAATGATTGGTTTAGGCCCTGCAATGCCTATGTGCCAGGCCTCACAGGGTCCT
Source organism: Callospermophilus lateralis (assembly GCF_048772815.1). Lineage (NCBI taxonomy): Eukaryota > Metazoa > Chordata > Mammalia > Rodentia > Sciuridae > Callospermophilus > Callospermophilus lateralis. The sequence continues at coordinate 177,516 of NW_027516748.1, forward strand.
AGGTTATTAAAAAACCAGGCGGTCAGGGGGAATATTTACTGGGTAGTCCGGGAATTGTCCTACAAGCTACAGGAATTTCAGGTTTTGCGTGTAGCATAGGAACTTAACAATACCTGGTCCTTTACATTTTAACTCAAGCCTTGCTGCTTAAAAACTTTACAACACCCGGTCTTTTACACTTTAACTTTTACACTTTAATTTCAATTTCTTTTACCCTTACAGATCACTCCTGGTGCACAAGAAGGGTGTCCAAGCCACCCTGACTTTAGGCAAATGAGGGCCAAGGGAGCTTATTTTGGACACTGTCTTGGGCTGTGCCCCTCATGGAAACCTCCAGCCAGATGTCATGATGAGTGCCTTTATGGAAGAAGAGGAGGGCAATGTGGGATTGTTTTGGTATTAATTGTGGTCATTTGTGTGACGGTTGGAAGAGATGACAGGGTCCACCTGGGCTTGAAGTCTGGTGTGAATCCCCTTAGAGACTGAGTTCTGGAACTGACCTCAGAGAAGTATTGCATGAATTGTGTTGAAATTTTAGGAGGCCACGCATGAGAGTCGCTCTTATAAACTGAGATCAAGGCCCAGGGTGGCTTTCCACAGAGCACTGGGAATATCAGCCAAGATATCCCATGATTTTATTCTTAAAGACTTGGTAGCCATAGTTGAGAGTCAAAACACACATGGAACTCACAACGTATACCTCAATGGGCCTGGCTATATTTGACCTTTTGGCCACTCTTTGGGAAGCCTTGCCTATGAGAGTTCTCCAGAGTTTCATTGAAATGAGCTTCCTCAACATTTAGTGGTTCTTGAAACCCACAGTGCCTCCAACTTCATCCTTGAAAAATGGCTAGATAAATACCATGAAATTTTTGAAAATCCCATGACCAGGTGGAACTGGAGAATCTTTGGGTGTCCTGTTGCTGATCATGAGTATACTAGAGGGTGCCTTGATTGACTGGGTTTCATAAAAATAATGTAGAAAAAAGATGCCAGTAAGTTGGAGCCTACTGAGTAGTGGGCCTAGAGCAGCGGTGGGCAGGTGTGCAGGTGTGTGATAAAACATCTGTGGTAGGTCCATGTGGTTTGGCCATTGGCTACCAAATGCCTTGTGAAGGACATGGTGCAGCCAGCAGACCCTTATTTGTAAAGGCATTTTGATATATGGAGAGGTTTCAGGGCAATTTTCAGAATCAGGTTGACATGGTCAATGGTGCAAGCTATGTGGGAAAGAAGCCTGGTTGGTGCATTCTCCTGCAGACCGTGACCCACCACAGTGACAGAACTCTCTCCAGCACTGTGTCCCAGTTGAAATTGTTGTATTTCGTGAAGCAAATACCAAAGTCCCAGTGTAGCAGCAAGAACCACAACAGAAAGTGGAAGAGGACCAAATGGCTTCACAGTCCACACGGGGTGACACTTAGCCCCCAGTGGCCACAGTTTACCTACAAAGAGAGAATTCAGCACTGCTGCCTCAGGTTCATTGGATAATAAGAAACCATGTCCTCCAGGTCACATAGATGCAGACCCAGCTTTGATGGGCTCACTATAAAGGAAGCTAAAGCTCCTGACAACAACATATATTTCAAGTGCCCAACCTCAGAGGCAGTTTCTCAAGAAGTATTTAGGCCAGCAGAGCTCCATGTTTGTGGAGTGTTTACCATGTCCCTTACTTATGGAAACTGCTCTATCACCTCCAAGGTTGGGAAATCCTGAGCGTATTCCATTCCAGATATGTATTCACGTATTTTCTAACTCTTCTCCTCTAATTGTGTCTTACTTGTGGCAAAGGTAATGTCAAGGCATTGTTGTGGATGAAAGTGGGAAGATTTTTGTGTAGCACATATTTGCATACACATTGGATTCATTTTCCAATTTTCCATTCAAAATACTGAATCCCTGACACGAAACTATACCCTACTAGACTCTGACTACTATTCCTAATATGATGGAGAAAAATAACTCAAACAGAATAGAAATACAAGCAGTTCAGAAGAGGCATGGTGTATAGTTGGACTTGCCGTTTGCATTATGTAGGTTAGGTGTTATAAATCTAGTTAATTTTTAATTGAAATAGTTCTCCATGTGTTTTTAAAGTTAATGAATATGTGAATTCCTGTATCCCTTTCTCTGTAGCCTATTCAGCACATGTATTTTTATATGCACATATAGAATCCTACCTGGTATCACATATACATTCTTGTGAGGTGGCTGACTTGGCAGATACAAATTATGAGAAGAGATCACTCCTGCTAAATGCTGTTGGATCTTAAAATTCAACCTATGGGTGACCTTCCTAGTTGAACAACATTATTCATAAATCCATGTTCATTAAAATTAATATTTCGGGATCTATGAATGATATATATTTCACCATGAATTTCGATTGGCATATATATTGCCACTTTATAATGTCTGTGTGTGTTTTGTATATATATACTCTCCAGATTTTTCACAATATGAAATATGTGTCTTATTATTCACTCCCTAAATACATTCATATTCATGTATGTGGATTTGTAATCAACTTTGCACAAGATTATTCTCAGAAATATTCATCCACCTGAAATACTTATTTGTTTCCTAGTACTGAAAACAAACTTCAGTGAAAGGTGCATACAAATCCTAATATTTCTACCGTAACTTACCAAGTTTAACATCAATGCAAGTAGATTATTATGGGACATGATGTGTATTTTGACGTTCATTTTTATTAAAAACTGGTACAGTACTATTTCTTCAGTTTATGCACATCCATGGATAAATTTTTCACCCAAAATTTCAAAATTAAAGACATTTGTTTCACTTTCAATCACTTCCTGCTTCCGAACACATGTAGTCCTCCAGGTTTTTCGACTGGTCGTTTCATGAGACTTCTTAACAAACACATTATTTTCGATTTCCATAATCACTTTTGAAGGAAAACTCACACACCCTCTTCATGATAAACCGTAACCCTAATATTACCATTAGACTTATAATTGGTTGTAATGAATGTATGTATACCAATATCAATATAAGATTTCCTGTATATTTTCAGATATCAATTTATTCTAACTCCAATTTCTAAAGTTGGATCCAGTTATATTATTTATTCACAGTACGATCTATTCATGCATCATCTCTATATTCATTGACACAGGGTACACCTATTTGTATACCCAATACTAATTTATGGGTTTTAAAAATATTGCTTCCCATAATGGTGGAAGAAATACTCATGTCACCTGATCTACATATACATTTTATCACAGTAATATTCTGGACAAAAATGCAAAGGTCACACTTATGATTGTACCAAACCCTAAATTGAAAGTGAGTATATATTACTAAAAACATCCTTGTCCAGGATGCCTAATTCTCCCAAGTGTCAATATTGTTGGGGACTATATATTTGTTTCTTCCTATGATTATATATTCAACCTCAACCCTGTTGAAAATGTCTAATCCTATCACGCATTTTATAATTTGTCTGATTTCCTAATGTCTCTATTGAGACCTGCTTTCCTACATATTTTCCCCAGTTCATCATTGTGACTGACTCTTCACATGTGCTGACATTTACATTCACTCTCTAAACGAAACCCTATTGCTAAAAAACTATTGGTCCAACTCGAAGACTCACTCTTCTTCCTAAACCTACTATCTTCCAAATCCTACCGACTATCCATTTTTGACTGGATGTTCTCTTCGACATTCAGGCATCTGAGGTGCAAGGTTTTATTCCATTGTGTATAGATTTATCTGAGACTAAAATGCAGAATGTAATTCAAAGCTAAATATCCCAAAGAAGGGCCCAATGCCCTTTCTGGCTTCAAATCGTAACTAGATTTATGTTTTCATACTTATATTTCAAATATATATTCTTATAAATTTTGCAGGTTCCCAATACCATTATTAATCCAGCAGAATGATTCCTAACACAAGTCAAATATGTTATTGACCCTAACCATACACTGTTCCCTCATTCTAAATTTACAGAGAGGAGGGACAGAGTTGGTCTTACAATACAGGAAAGTAGGGGATCTTCCACCTGCTGAGAACCTCAAAGTTCCATGCAGAAATGTTGACTGAAGAAGATGTAGGCAGCTATGAAGAACCTGAGAGAACAAAAGTCATGTTCAATGGCAAACAACCTGTTCAGGATGAAGGGTTCTGTCTGAATCAGCCTCTCACATCTTAATTTAGAGAAGATGGACCAAACCAGGCCTATGTGGGTAGCTGTTTCTGGGTGCCTATGGTTGTATACCATTCTAAATTGTGAAAGTGTCACAGGAAGTAGGGGCAGCCTCCTTCTCATGTGACACTTGGAAGCCACTGGTAGGACAAAGTGGTTGAAAAGGCAGTGACCTCATTCAGTTCCTAAAGGAAGTGACCTCACCTCACTTCCTTGGTGATGGAAATCTCTGAACTTGGGATTCATGAAGCCAGGCACCCAGAGCCAGTCCCAGTCCCAGTCCCAGTGGTCTCACTTGTTTGGATTTACCAAGGACAGTGTCAGTCTTTCTTGGTACCTACTAATGTGAGGATGGCCAAATGCCAGGAAAGCTCTAAAGAGGGGTCATTCCTGAGAAAGCAGGTAGTTTCTCACCTCTGGGTCCTGACACCTGCACAGAGTTGGCCAAGGAGACCAGATCTGAGACAGATCAGGCCATTCCGTGGGAATATAGTATGGCTCACCAGTCAGAGGACAGTCCGGATAGTCACAGAACTTCTTGGGGGAAGGAGGTGCCTTTGTGGGTGTGGGGGTGGGTTTCTGGTTTTGTCTCATGTTCAGAGAATAAGTAGGCAAGGCGCTTTTTTTGGTGTGGAATGAACTGTTTCTAGTAAGTCATTTGACAAGGCGAGTGTTTCTATGTCTGTCTATCACACTGTGTCCGTGGTTGCAGATATTAGAAAAGAAAATGCATCAATGGATGTGTCCTGTCTAGTAGAATGCTTCCCAGCATTCATCCTGTCCAATTTATGAATGGATTTCAGATTGCCTTTTCGATGGGTAACACCTGCAATCTTCCTAAGTTTCAGTTTTCTTCTGGACTTCTGCCCCTCTCCAGAATAGGCTCATGGTTTTATGTCTAAGGTATGTACCACTTCAAAGCTGTGTGCCATGACCATGTACTGGATAGCTCAAAGGAATGGCGAGCATCTCTGAAAAATCAGATATTAGTGTGACCATTAAATCTCAGTGGAGAAACCCTGCTTTGGGCCTTTTGCTTACCTATTGTTCTGTTGCCCTGAATGTCAGGAAGTTCTTTGCCTCAGGCCACCCCTTTGTGAAGCCTGAAGAAAACAGTTTTCAAATGGAAATGAATGGGCAACACCTGTGGCTCTTTGCTTAATTGCTTTGGAAAGGGATGTGTCTGAATCAGCCTCTTGGCCCTGTGTTAGGCTGTAGCTTAGATTCTCAGCACCTGATGGATCTAAAGAAAGATCCCATGGGTGCATTAAAAACCAAAATGGCCAAAAGAGCAGTCATTGTTTATGAAGACTCTCGCCTTCCTCTCTAAGGTTCCTGACATCCATCAAGTGAGAATAGGGATCCTTTGTTTCAAAAGAGTTCTTCAAAGCCCTGCAGAGGCTATCCCATAGGTGCTTGGGTTTTCTCATGACCCCAATTTACATGAAGAATCTAAACCCTACAGTCAGTAGGCCTCAAATTGGAGAAGCCAAGCTGTATTAACGGCAGGCCGATTTGATCACTCCTGTTTCACAGTCAGGATTTCCAGGCCACACTGACTTTAGGCAAATGAGGGGCAAGGGAGGTTATTTTGGACACTGTCCTGTCCTGCGCCCCTCATGGAAACCTCCATCCAGAGGTTATGATGAGTGTCTATATGGAAGAAGAAAAGGGTTATGTGGGAGCGTTTTGTTTGGAATTGTGGTAATTTGTGTGGCACTTAGAAGAAAAGACTGGGTCCACCTGGGCTTGAACTCTGTTGTGATTCCTCTTAGAGAATGAATTCTGGAACTGACCTCAGAGAAGTATTTTCATGAATTGTGTTTGGTTTTTACTAGGCCATGCATGAGAGTCGCCCTTGGAACCTGAGATCTAGGTGCAGGGTGGCTTTCCCCAGAGCACTGGGAATCTCAGCCAGGATATCACATGATTTTATTCTGAAAGACTTTGCAGCCACAGTTGAGAGTCAAAACACACATGGACCTCACATTGTAGACCTCAATGGGCCTGGCTTCATGTGACCTTTTGGCCACACTTTGGGAAGTCTTGCCTGTGAGTGTTCTCTAGAGCTTTCATTGAAATGAGCTTCCTCAACATTTAATGGTTCCTGAATAAATTGAAACCCAAAGAGCCTCCAACTTCATCCTCGACAAATGGCTTGATAAATACCATAAAATTTTTGAAATTCCCATGACCAGGTGGCACTGGAGAACTTTTGGATATCCTGTTGCTGACCATCAGTGTACCAGACAGTGCCTTGACTGACTTTGTTTCATGAAAATTGTGTAGAACAGTGATGCCAGTAAGTTGGAGCCTGCTCATTAGTGGGCCTAGAGCAGTGGTGTGAAGGTGTGTGATAAAACATGTGTGGTGGGGCCATGTTTATCTGCCATTGGCTTCCAAATGCCTTGTGACTGACAGGGTACAGCAAGCAGACCCTTATATGTAAAGGCATCTTGTTATATGGATAGGTTTATGGGCAATGTTCAGAATCAGGTTGGCTACCTGGTACCACACGTACATTCTTGTGAGGTGGCTGACTTGGCAGATACAAATTGAGAGAAAAGATCACTCCTACTAAACCCCATTGAAACTGAATATTCAACATATGGGTGAGCTTTCTAGTTGAACAACATTATACATAAATCCATGTTCAGTAAAATGAATATTTTTAGATCTGTGGATAATATATATTATATGATGAATTTTGATTGACATATATATTGCTACTTTTTTGTCTGTGTGTGTTTTGTGTTTGTGTGTGTGTATATATATATATATATATATATATATATACACACTCTCCAGATATTTCAAAAAATGAAATATATGTGTCTCATATACACTCCCTAAATTCATTCATGTTCATGTATCTGGATTTATAATCAACTATTCACAAGATTATTCTCAGAAATATTCATGCACCTGAAATTTGCCTAATGCTCTCAAATATCAATCCTATTGCTGTCTACATATTTGTTTTTTCCTAAGATTATATATTCAAACTCAATCCTTTTCAAAATATCTAGTCCTGTCACTCACTTTGTAATTTCCCTGATTTCATAATGTCTCTATTGATATCTGCTTTCCTACATATTTTCCCCAGTTCATCATTGTGACTGACTCTTCAACTGTGCTCACATTTACATTCACTCTCTAACTGAAACCGTATTGCTAAAGAACTTTTGTTCTAAATTCTATACTCACTCTTCTTCCTAAACCTACTGACTATCTTCCTAATCCTACCAACTATACCTTTTTCACTGGATGTTCTCTTCTACATTCAATCATCCAAGTAAATGTCGGGGAAGCTTCGGAGAAGGAGACGACCAACAGAGTACTCATGATACAGCAAAAGGTTTATTGGGTTTCCAGCATGCTGGGGCTCAGAGCTCACTTTAATAGAGCAGATAGCCCTGAGAATAGCTTAAGTAGAGTTTGTATACTTTCCCTGGAGAAGGCAGGGAGGGAAGTTTATTGATGGGTCACGACGAGTGGGCAGTTTGCATGCAACTGGGTGAGGGAGTACATTCTGTAGTTTGGCAGTTGGGGACAGCACATTTTGGGAACAAGTTTTGCAAGCATTTCTCAAGATTTCAACAGTTTTTTGTTAAGCATAGGGAAATACAGGAAGTGACAAGTACTTATTTTATTAACCTTTCATTCCTCACTTCTTTTTCTGGCTACTTTTAATCATAAAAATTATCATTGGGGGGTTTCACATTCTATGTCTCCTAGTGGGGTATTACCATAAGTTTAACTCGTCCAATTTGAGCCTGGAGAAAAGAAATTACACGGTTGAGAAAACAGGGTTTTATAGTTAGCAATAATATGAGGATTATTATTGGACCGGCCAGGGTTGATAAAAACGTAGTTAACCAGGGGCACTGTGTGAACCAAGACTCAAACAACCCTTTTTGGGTCTCTCTCTCTCTTGTTGATGCTCTTTAATGTGTCTTTTTAATTTACTCATAGATTTTATTACAACTCCAGTATGTTCGGCATAAAAACAACATTCTTCCCTCAATGCAGCACAAAGGCCCCCTTCTTTAATGAAGAGGAGGTCCAAACCTCAACTGTTCTGTAAAACAACTTCAGAGAGAGAGGTTAAAGTTTCATGCAAAGCTCTGATGGTGGTTTCTAATATCTTAGTTTTGGTCTATTGCTGCTTCTAATTGGGTAATTTATTGTGTCACATGGACAAGGGCAGTGGTTCCTGGGCCCACCCGTGCAGCAAATCCTATTCCTAATATGATGGCTAAAGTGAGGGATATATGCTCCCAGTGGAACCTGGTTGTATGTCCCCCTATTTGATCTTCAAATGATCCTGCTTCATAATAGAGCACTCTGGGAAACATCTGCACCATTACACGATTAATCACATCTGTTGACCATTTCATGAAAACATAAACAAGGTTTAAGTATATAGAATTATTCTGTTGTAAGGACGGACAAGGCAAGGCACCTAAGATAGCACTAAAGACAGGGAAACAGTCCTATTTGGTTGCAACCGGATTCAGAGGGCATTGCTTCTGTTATAATCAATTAATCCCCTGAAACTCAAGTTTAGGTAGTTTCAGAATTTTGTACCCAACATGTAAGGGAAGGTGCTCAGAAGCTCACAGTCTGCAGAAGTTCAAAAACGCAGTATTTATTCCTGTTTTTCCCCTGTTCTGGGCAAGTTAACTTTTAAAGGACACCTGGGAGGGGGAGAGCTTTTTCTTCCCTTTCTTATTTTACCCCTGCCAGCTGTTACCATGGAGACCAGTTGGTAACTTCTTTATCTTAGAAATGTAGCCATCTCTGTGAATCCCCAGCTCAAGGACAGAGGCCTTGTTCACATATTTTGTGAAAAACTAGTAAGAGGGTGTCTACCTGAGAAGTGCTGATTTTTTTAGCCACTGGCCAAGTAGAACAGGGCAACACGAAAAGAGGAAGTTTATCTACATTGAACTCTTTTATAGGGACTCTTTTGCTGAAAGTCCTAAAGTCAGCCATGGTGAAGACTTCTGGAGAAGGTCAGTTAAGACTTTTCTGTGGGCCTAGTGCAGAGGGGGAAGACGGGGAAGGTGGGCTGTGATCAGCTCCGTGGATCTGAGAATGAGGAAGGAGAGATGTAAAAGAATAATGGGAAACGGGTTTGAGATTTTCCTAGCAACAAAAACTTGAGCAGTAGAACAGGTAGAGCAGAGAGGAAGATGGGAGTGAGTATCTCAAAACGCATATGAGGGACGTTTAATTATTAGTAAACTGTTTTCAGTGATGACAAACCAACTTTAAAGGCCATTTTTATTACATCTTAGATAGGGGACTGAGGGCTCTCCTCAGCTGGTTTGAGCTTTGGTTTAGCTGGTAAGAAGACCTGGCGGGACCCGGTGCGAGCACTGACAGGACAAGAGAGGAGTGAGTGGGTGGAGGGGTACTTCAGTAACTGCTGCCTCAGCAAGGAGGCAATGGTCTGAGAACCGGCAGAGGTTTGGGTTTTTGATCTAGTAATTGGAGGGGAGAAATCAGGTTGCTGAGGTGGGAGTGACAGCAGAATGTCTGGAGCAGAAGGCTGAGGGTGAGGATCTATTGGAGAAGCATAGTTCAGGATGTGAGTGAAGGAGGGAAAAGGTCACGCAGAATTTGAGGATCTAGAGACCCCTCTGGGGGCCATCGGTTCTTCTTATCTAATTGGTAATATGGCCAATGATGTGTACTGAATTTGATGAGGAGTTTGGGTTCCATCAGCAGCCCCTGTTTGCTCAAATCCCCATGACTTACAGAAGAAGTCGGCTTTCCCCCCACACAGCCGTGACTGTGGCTTTGAGAGTCTGCCCGGCAAACATAGTAATCTAGGCTAGCCAACCTGCATCTGGCTTGCATGTCCCTTCATCCATAATGTTTGTTTCCATTATCTATGCTACAGAAGTAATTTAATGGAATTTTAGTGGTATCCTCTTCATCAGGGATATCCCAATAGGTAAGACCTATAGCCAGCTGACAAATGTCTGGGAGGAATGATGGCCACCAGGTCCCTCAGGGGACTGTATGCGAGACAGATTATACTTCTTTTCCAGTAGGATTTGTGATCAGCCATCACTGCTGAATGGGCTGATGTGGCTTAGGACTACTTGTGGCCAAGGAGAGAGTCCACAGACTTATCCACATGGCGAATACGCAATTTGAAGGTTTTACCAGTCTTTTCCAGTTACCAGCCAGAGTCTGGACAGGGCGCAGGCTTGAGATGAGAGGCATGGATCCAGAAATTGATTCCATCTACCTTTACCACTGGAGGTGTTATAAGTAGCACCGGCTATGGTCCTTTCTAGCGGGGTTTCAAGCATGATACCTGATGTCGTCTTACGTAGATGAAGTCTCTTACTTGATATCGATGTGGAGTCCCTTTGTCCCCAGTTTGGTAGGCAGTGGCCAGCTGTTTACACAGGTATCACTGAGTTCTTTTTAGAGCTTTAAGTCTGTCAAGCAAGGGGGTGTGGATGGAATGGTTAGGTCTTTGAGTCGGGCTTAGGTCCCTTACTGCAGGAGGGCAACAATAGAGAATTTCACAGGGGCTAAGGTTACTCAAAGAAACAGAGGGAGTATTTCTTGCATGAAACATTGCATAAGGCAGGAGCATAGTCCAATCTTTTATGCTGTTCTCTAAGTTTAATTTTCTTAAGGTCTCTTTAATGGTTCAATTTATTCTATCTGCCTGTCCTGAACTCGGGTATCTATAAGCACAATAAAACTTCCAATTAATTCCCTGGTTCCTGGCTAACCCCTGACTTACCTGGGCCATGAACACCGGTCCATTATCAGACCCTATTACCGGCTTAGCTTCCTCCAATGGTAAAGAGGCTGAGTCAGCAGCAGGGAAATCCATTTGAGGGTGTTGTGGGTTAGGGGACAAGGACAGGGGATTAGTAAGGGAAGAAGAGTCCAGTAGAGTCAAATCTGTGACTCGGGGAGAACAGGGGGTGGAGGAGGAGGAGGTTGAGAGGGTTTGAGAGATCATGGGGGAAGGAGTAGGAGCAGAGGCAGGGGCAAGGAAAGGCTTCACCCATGGAGGAGGAGATTTGCAGATGTTCTGCCAAGTTAAGATATATGGCTGTTGATCCAGATGGCTATGTGTCCCCGGCTGAGATAATATCTCTGAATTTTCAAATTAGTGCGAAGTAGAAAGATCCTTCTAGGGGCCATCCGAATTCAAAGGTGGGCCATTCTGAGGCACAGAGATTCTGCCAGGTCCAGCATTTCACTAAAACAAGAAAGATTCTGAGCTCTTAAGCGGACTTTGTTCCAGTGATCAAGGGTCAGGGACAGAGGCATTGAACTGCTCTGTCCCATAATGAAAGGTACACAAACAGCAAAAGCAAGGACACATGACACAGATAAGACAAGACCATAAACACAGGCAATGGACGTCAAACACTGAAACCAGGAATGAGTAGCCGGCAAAACCCGATGGGATGACAATACCGAATCTGAAACAAAATATCACTGAGTTGAGGAGACTATTGTTCCTTAATTTCCCGAGTTTTCTGCGGCGTCCCCCAGGGAGGTGCCCTGTGTCTCCGTGACACGTCTCTCAGCCACCTTCAGAGGGAGCTCAGGCTCTTCATCGCCAGAGATTTTGCCAAGCCCTAACATGAAACCTGAAACCAGAAAGAGGTGCCTTACTTGCTCCGAGAGGAGCCCATTGGGGTCTCTCGTCTGCCACTGCCAGAACTCTGTGGAACCTCAATATGTAAAGGTCGGGCAAGTGTCGAAGGAAGAGACCACCAAGAGTCTGTCTCATGCAACAGCAATGGGTTTATTTGGGGTTCAGCATGCTGTGGCTCAGAACTCACTTAAATAGAGCAGAGAGCCCTGAGAACACCTTAAGCACAGCTTATATACTTTCCTTGGAGAGGGAAGAGAGGGAAGTTTACTAATGGGTGAGGGCATGTGGGCGGTTTGCATGACACTGAGTGAGGGAGTACATTCTGCAGTTTGGCAGTTGGGAACAGAACATTCTGGAAACAAGATTAGCAAACATTTCTCAAGATTTCAACAGTGTTTTGTTAAGCATACAGAAAAACAGGAAGTGACAAGTACCTATTTTATTAACCTTTCACTTCGGACTATCCCTTTTCGACTAGATGTTCCTTCTACATTAATTCATCCAAGGTACAAGGTCCTATGGCATTGTATATCGATTTAATTGAGACACCTCTGCAGAACGTAATTCAAAGCTGCATATCCCAATCAAGAGCCCAATGCCCTTCTGGACTTCAAATCATACTTAGATTTCTGTTTTCATACATATATTTCACCTATATATTCTTATACACATAGCAAGTTCCCAATACCATTATTCATCCAGCAGAATGATTTCTAACCCAAACCGAACATGTTATTAACCATAACCATACACTGTTCCCTCAATCTAACTTTACAGAAGAGCAGGGAAAGAGTTGATCTTACAATACTGAAATGTAGGGAATCTTCCACCTCCTGAGAACCTCAAAGGTACATGCAGAAATGATCCCTGGAGAAGAGGTAGGCAGCTATGAAGGACCTGAGAGACCAAAAGTCATCTTCCATGGCAAACAACCTGGTCAGGATAAAAGGTTGTGTATGAATCAGCTTCTCTTCTTAACGTAGAGAAGTTGGACCAAACTAGGCCTGTGTGGAGATCTATTCCTGGGTGCCTATTGTTGATATACCATTCTAACTTGTGAAAGTGTCACAGAAAGTAGGGGCAGCCTCCGTATCATGGGACCCTTGAAAGCAACAGTTAGGACAAAGTGGTTGCCAAGACAGTGACCTCATTCAATTTCTGAAGGAAGGGACCTCACTTAACTTCCTTGGTGATGGAACTCTCTGAATTTGGGATCCAGGAAGCCAGGCACCCAGAGCCAGTCCCTGTTCCAGTCCCAGTGGTCTCACTTGTTTGGATTCAGCAAGGACAGAGTCAGTCTTTGTTGGTACCTACAGATGTGAGGAAGGCCAAATGAGAGGAAATCTCTGAAGCGGGGCTTTTCCTGAGAAAGCAGGTAGTGGCTCACCGCTGGCTACTGAGAACTTCACAGAGTTGGCCAAGGAGACCAGATCTGAGACAGGACAGGCCAATTTGGGGGAACATATTTTGGCCCACAAGTCAGAGGACACTCTGGATAGTCACAGACCTACTTGGGGGAAGGAGGTGCCTTTGTGGGTGTTGTTGTGGGTTTGTGGTTTTGTCTCATTTTCCTAGAATAGGTATTAAAGTCGGTTTGTTTGGATTGAAGTTTAGTGTTTCTAGTAAGTCTTTTGACATGGCGAGTGTTTCTATGTCTCAGTATTTCACTGTGTCCGTGGTTGTATGCATTAGAAAAGAGAATGCATCAATGGATGTGTCCTGTCTAGTAGAAAGCTTCTCAGCATTCAAATTGCCCCATTTATGAATGGACTGTAGCTTGCCCTATTGATGCGCAATACCTGCTATATTCCTAAGTTCCTGTTTTCTTTCTGAATTCTGGCCACTCTACAGAATAGGACCATGGTTTTTTGTTCACGATATGTACCACCTTCAAGCTCTGTGACTGGCCATGTACTGGATAGCTGAAAGAAATGGCAAGCATCTCAGAAAACTCAAGTATCAGTGTGACCAGGAAATTCTCAGTGGAGCAACCCTGCTTTGGACCATTTGCTTACCTATTGTTCTGTTTTCCTGAATTTCAGGAAGGTCTTTGACTCAGGCCACCCTTTTGTGAAGCCTGAAGAAAACAGTTTTCAAATGGAAATTATTGGGCATACATGTGGCTCTTTCCTTAACTGCTTTGAAAAGGGATGTGTCTGAATCAGCCCCTTGGCTCTGTATGAGGCAGTGGCTTAGATTCTCAGCACCTGAGGGATCTAAAGAAATTTCCCATGCGTGCATTCAAAACCAAAATGGCCAAAAGAGCAGTCATTGGCATGAAGTCTCTCGCCTTCCTCTGTAAGGTTCCTGACCTCCATCAAGTGAGAATAGGAATCCTTTGGGTCAAACGAGTTCTTCAAAACCTGCAGAGGCTAGCCCATAGGTGCTTGGGTTTTCTCATGACTCCAATTCACATAAAGAATCAATATCTGACAGTCAGTAGGCCTCAAATTGGACAAGCAGAACAGTATTAACACCAGGCCTATTTGATCACTCCTGGTTAACAGGAAGCGTGTCCAGGCCACCCTGACTTTAGGCAAATGAGGGGCAAGGTAGATTATTGTGGATACTGTCTTGGTCTGCGCCCCTCATGGAAACCTCCAGCCAGAGGTTATGATGAGTGTCTATATGGAAGGAGATGAGGTCCATATAGGAGTGTTTTGGTTTAAATTGTGGTCAATTGTGTGGTAGTTGGAAGAGATGACTGTGTCCACCGGAGCTTGAACTCTGGTGTGATTACCCTTAGAGACTGAGTTCTGGAACTGACCTCAGAGAAGTATTGCAAAAAATAGTGTTGGGATTTTAGGAGGTCACGCATGAGAATCACCCTTGTAATCTGAGATCTAGGCCCAGGATGGCTTTCCACAGTGCTCGGGGATTCTGAGCCAGGATATCACATGATTTAATTCTTAAAGACTTGGGACCCTTAGTTGAGAATACAAACACACATGGATCTCACTTTGTATACCTCAATGGGCCTGGATTCATGTGACCTTTTGGCCACTCTTTGGGAAGCCTTCCCCGTGAGTGATCTCCAGAGCTTTCATTGAAATGAGCTTCCTCACCATTTAATGGTTCCTGAATTAATTGAAACCCACAGTGCCTCCAACTTCATCCTTGAAAAATGGCTAGATAAATACCATGAAATTTTTGAAATTTCCATGACCAGGTGGCACTGGATAAACTTTGAATGTCCTGTTGCTGATCATGATGGTTCCAAACTGTGCCTTGATTGACTGGGTTTCGTGAAAATGTTGTAGAACAGAGATGCCAGTAAGTTGGAGCCTGCTGAGTAGTGGGCATAGAGCAGTGGACTGTAGGTGTGTAAATAAATATTTTTGGTAGGATCACCTGGATCTTCCATTGGCTTCCAAAAGACTTGCAACTGACATGGTGCAGGCAGCCGACCCTTATATGTAAAGGCATCTTTTTATATGGAGAGGTTTCAGGGCAATGTTCAGAATCAGGTTGCTATAGTCAAGTGGGAAAGCTATGTGGGATTAAAGCCTGGTTCGTACATTCTCTTGTCGACCATGACAAACCACACGTGACAGAACTCCCTCTATCATTGTGTCGCAGTTGAACTCCTTGTATTTCATGAATCTAATACGAAACTCCCAGTTCAGGAGTAAGAAACACCCTGAAAATTGGAGCATGACCAAATGGCTTCACAGACCACACGGGAAGACACTTAGCTCCCAGTGGCCACAGTTTACCTACAAAGAGAGCATTCAGAACTGCTGCCTCATTTTCATTAGAAAATAAGGAACCATGTCCTACAGGTCACATAGATGCAGACCCAGATTTCATGGTGTCACTACAAACGAAACTAAATTTCCTGACAATTACAAATATTTCATGTGCCCAACCACAGAGGAAGTTTCTCAAGAAGTCTTTAGGCCAGCAGAGCTCCATGTTTGTGAAGTGTTTACCCTCTCCCTTACTTTTGGAAACTGTTCTTCTACTTCCAGTGTTGTGAAATTCTGAGCATTTTACATTTCTCATATGTATTCACAAATTTTCTAACTCCTCTCCTCTAATTGTGTCTTACTTGGAGTGATGGTTATGTCAAGCCATTGTTCTGGAAGAGAGTGGGAAATTGTTCCTGTAGTACATGTTTGCATACACATTAGATTAATTTTTCTATTTTCCATTTGAAATACTGAATCCCTGACACCAACCCATACCCTACTAGAATCTGACTACTAATCCTAATATGATGGAGAAAAAGAAACCTAACTGAATAGAAATACAGTCCTTTCATAGGAAGCATGGTGTATACTTGTATTTGCCTTCTGCTTTATCAAGAGTATGTGTTTTAAATCTAGTCAACTTTTTATTATAATATTTCTTCATGAGTTTTTAAAGTTATCACATATGTAAATTCCTGTCTCCCTTTCTCTGTATCCTATTCAGCACATGTATTTTTTATGCACATATACTATCCTACCTGGTATCCCACGTACATTCTTGTGAGCTCACTGACATTGGAATATAAAAATTGTGAAAAGAGATGACTCCCCCTAAATACTGATTGAACTGAAAATTCAACCTATGGGTGAGCTTCCTAGTAAAAAACATTATACATAAATCCATGTTAAGTAAAATGAATATTTTTGGATATGTGGATGAATTATATTTTATGATGAATTTCAATTGGCATATATATTTCTACATATTAATTTGTGTGTGTGTGTTTGTGTGTGTATTTGTGTGTATATATATATATATATATATATTCTCCAGAATTTCCAAAATATGAAATATATGTATCTTATTATACACTCCCTAAATTCATTCGTATTCATGTATTTGGGTGTATAATCAACTTTACACAAGATTATTCTAAGAAATACTCAACCACCTGAAATACATATTGGTTTCCTACTACTGAAAACTAAGTTCAGTGAATGGTGCTTACAAATCCTAATATTTCTACTGTAACTGACCCAGTTTAACATCAATGGAAATAGATTTCTATGGGACATGATGTGTATTTTGAAGTTCATTTTTATTAAACACTGGTACATTAAAATTTCTTCAGTTTATGTACAACATAGGATACATTTTTTTCATTCACAACTTCACAAATTTATAGGCATTTGGTTCACTTTCAATTACTTACTATTTCAGAACACATGTATTCCTCCATATTTCTCTACTGTTCTTTTCACTTGACTTCATTCTAAACACATTATTTTCGATTCCATTATCATTGTTCAAGCAAAACTCACTCTTCATGATAAACTGTAACCCTAATATTACCATTAGATATATAACAGGTTGGAATGAATTTATGTATATCAATATAAGATTTCATATATTTTTTTCAGATGCAAATTCAATCCATTATTTAAAGTTGGAACCAGTTATATACTTTATTCACAATATGGTCTATTCATGCATCATCTGAATAATCATCAACACAGGGTACACCTTTTCGTATCCCCAGTACTAATTTATAAGTTTTCAGGATATTGCTCCCCATAATGGTGGCAGAAAGACTCATGTCACCTGATCTACATATACATTTATCACAGTAGTATTCTGGACACAAAATGCAAAGGTCACACTTATGATTGTACCAAAGCCTAAATGGAAAGTGAGCATGGATTATTAAAAACATCTGTCCAGGTTGAGTAATGCTCTCAAATGTCAATCCTCTTTGTTACTACATATTTGTTTTTTTCCTAAGATTATATATTCAACCTCAAGCCTTTTGAAAATATCTAATCCTATCACTCACTTTATACTATGCCTGATTTCTTAATGTCCCTATTGATATCTGCTTTTCTACATATTGTCCCCAGTTCATCATTGTGACTGTAACTTCAAATGTGCTGACATTTACATTCACTCTCTATCTGAAACCCTATTGCTAAAGAACTTTTGGTCCAACTCCTATACTCACTATTCTTCCTAAACCTACTGACTATCTTCCTAATCCTACAGACTATCCCTTTTTGACTGCATGTTCTCTTCTACATTCAAACATCCGAGGTACACGGTCCTATGCCATTGTATATCAATTTATCTGAGACCTCGGTGCAGAACATAATTCAAGCTAAGTATACCAATCGTGGTTTCAATTCCTATCTGGGCTTCAAATCTTTCCTAGATCTCTGTTCTCATACATATATTTCACGTCTATTTTCTTATAAATATCACAGGTTCCCAGTACCATTATTCATCCAGCATAATTATTCCTAACCCAAATCGAACATGCTATTAACCCTAACCATACACTGTTCCCTCAATCACATTTATAGAAGAGCAGGAACAGAGTTGGTCTTACAATACAGGAAGGTAGGGGATCTTCCACCAGCTGACAACATCAAAAGTCCATGCAGAAATAATCCCTGGAGAAGATGTAGGCAGCTATGAGGGACCTGAGAGAGCAAAAGTCATCTTACATGGAAAACATCCTGGTCATGATGAAAGGATGTGTCTGAATCAGCCTCTCTTTTCTTAATGTAGTGAAGATGGACCAAACCAGGCCTGTGTGGAGAGTTGATCCCGGGTGCCTACGGTTGATATACCATTCTAACTTGTGAAAATGTCAGAGCAAGTAGGTGCAGCCTCCATCTGATGGGACCCTCGGAAGGAACTGTTAGGAAAATGTGGTTGCCAGGGTAGTGACATCATTCAGTTCCTGAAGGAAATGAACTCAACTTACTTCCTTGGTGATGAAACTCTCTGAACATGGGATCCAGGAAGCCAGGCACCCAAAGCCAGTCCCAGTGCAAGTCCCAGTGGTCAAACTTGTTTGGATTTACCAAGGACAGAGTCAGTCTTTCTTGGTACATACTGATGTGAGGTTGGCCAAATGCCAGGAAGATCTGAAGAGGGGCCTTTCCTGAGAAAGCAGGTAGTGGCTCATCGCTGGCTTCTGACAGCATCACAGAGTTGGCCATGGAGACATATCAGAGACAGGACACCCCAATATGGAAGAATATATCATGGCCCACCAGTCAGAGGACACTCTGGATAGTCAGAGACCTACTGGGGGAAGGAGGTGTCTTTGTGGGTGTGGTTGTGGGTTTGTTGTTTTGTCTCCTGTTCTCAGAAAAGGTAGGAAAGGTGGTTTGTTAGTTTTGGAGTGGACTGTTTCTAGTAAGTCATTTGACAAGGCGAGTGTTTCTGTGTCTATATATCCCATTGTGTCCGTGGTTGTAGACATTAGAAAAGAAAATGCATCAAGGGATTTGTCCAGTCTACTAGAAAGCTTCCCAGCATTCATCCTGTGCAATTTATGAATGAACTGCAGCTTGCCTTATAAATGGGCAACACTCGCCATCTTCCTAAGTTCCTGTTTTCTTCCTGAATTCTGGCCACTCTCTAGAATACGCTCATGGTTTTGTGTCCAAGATATGTACCACCCCAAGCACTGTGACATGGCAATGTACTGGATAGCTGAAGGGAATGGCGAGTATCTCAGAAAACTCAGATATCAGTGTGACCAAAAAAGTCTCAGTGGAGAAACCCTGCTTTGGGCCTTTTGCTTCCCTGTCTGTTGCCCTGAATGTCAGGAAGGTCTTTGCCTCCGGCAACCCCTTTGTGAAGACTGAAGAAAACAGTTTTCAAATGGAAATAAATGGGCATCACCTGTGGCTCTTTGCTTAATTGCTTTGGAAAGGGATGTTTCTGAATCTGCATCTGGGCCCTGTGTGAGCCTGTGGCTTAGATTCTGAGCACCTGATGGATCTAAAGAAAGATCCCATGTGTGCATCCAAAACTAAAATGGCAAAAAGGGCAGTCATAGTGGATGAAGTCTCTTGCCTTCCTCCAGACAAAAGCTGAATAAAGATACTATAGAACTCAATAGCACAATCAATAACCTAGACGTAACCAACATATATAAAATATATCAACCATCATCAAGTGGATACACGTTCTTCTCAGCAGCACATTGATCCTACTCCAATATAGACCATATATTATGCAATAGGGAAACTCTTAGTAAATATAAAGGTATGGAGATAATACCATGCACCATATCTGATCATAATGGATTGAAACTTTAAATCAATGAAAAAAAAAAAGGAAGGAAAAATTCTACATCACATGGAAAATGCACAATATGTTACTGAATGATCAGTGGGTTACAGAAGACATAAAGGAGGAGATAAAAAAATTCTTAGAGACAAATGACAATAGAGACAAAACATACCGGTTTGTATGGGACACAATGAAAGCCGTTTTAAGAGGGAAATTCATTTCTTGTAATTCTTTCCTCAAAAAAAGAAAAAAACAACAACAAATAAATGAACTCACACTACACCTCAAAAACCTAAAAAAGGAAGAGCAAAAGAACATCAAATGTAGTAGAAGACAAGAAATAATTGAAATTAGAGGAGAAATCAATGAAATTGAAACAAAAAATCTACATTGTAAAAATTGAAATAAATAAGAGTTGGTTCTTTGAAAAAATAAATATGTTCGACAGGCCCTTAGCCATGCTAACGAAGAGAAGAAGAGAGAGAACTCAAATTACTAACATATGGAATAAAGATGGAAATATCACAACACACACTACAGAAACACAGAAGATAATTAGAAAGTATTTTGAAACCCTATATTCCAATAAAATAGAAGATAAAGAAGATATCGATAAATTTCTTAAGTCATATGATCTGCCCAGATTGAGTCAGGAAGACACCCACAATTTAAATAGACCAATAACAAAGGAAGAAAAATAAGAAACCATCAAAAGACAACCAACCAAAAAGAGCCCTGGACCGGATAGGTATACAGTGGAGTTCTACAAAACCCTCAAAGAAGAATTAATACCAATACTTTTCAAGCAATTTCAAAAAATAGAAAAAGAAGGAGTTCCTCCAAATTCATTCTATGAGGCCAACATCACCCTGATTCCAAAACCAGACAAAGACACTTCAAAGAAAGAAAACTACAGACCAATACCTCTAATAAACTTGGATGCAAAAATTCTCAATAAAATCATGGTGAATTGAATACAAAAGCATATCAAAATAATTGTGCTTCATGATCAAGTAGGATTCATCCCTGGGATGCAAGCCTGGATCAATTTATGGAAATCAATAAATGTAATCCACCACATCAATAGACTTAAAGACAAAAACCATATGATCATCTCGATAGATGTAGATAAAGCGTTTGACAAAGTACAGCATTCCTTTATGTTCAAAACACTATAAAAATTAGGGATAACAAGAACTTACCTCAACATGGTAAAAGCTATATATGCTAAACCTCAGGCTAGCATCATCCTAAATGGAGAAAAACTGAAGGCATTCCCTCTAAAATCTGGAACAAGACAGAGATGCCCTCTATCACCACTTCTATTCAGTTTAGTTCTTGAAATACTAGCCAGAGCAATTAGACAGACAAAAGAAATTAAAGGCATAAAAATAGAAAAAGAAGAACTTAAATATTCGCTATTTGAGGATGACATGATAATATATTTAACAAACCCTAAAGGGTATGCAAAGAAACTGCTAGAGTTAATAAATGAATTCAGCAAAGTGCCAGTATATAAAATCAACAAGAAAAAATCAAAGGCATTCCTGTATATCAGCAACAAAACTTCTGAAATTGAAATGAGGAAAACCACTCCATTCACAATATCCTCATAGAAAATAAGATACTTGGGAATCAACCTAAAAAAAGAGGTGAAAGATTTAAACAATGAAAGTTACATAACTCTAAAGAAAGAGATAGAAGAAGATGTTAGAAGATGGAAAAATGTAGCCTGTTCATGTATAGGCAGAACTAACATCATCAAAATTGCGATATTACCCAAAGTTCTCTACAGGTTTAATGCAATGCCAATCAAAATCCCAATGGCATTTCTTGTAGAAATATATAAAGCAATCATGAATTTCATAAGGAAAAACAATAGACACAGAATAGCAATAGCAATTCTAAGCAGGAAGTGTGAATCAGGATGTATAGCGATAACAGAGTTCAAACTGTACTACAAAGCAATAGTAACAAAAACAGCGTGGTACTGGTATCACAAAAGTCAGCTGGACCAATGGTACAGAATAGAGGACACAGAAACCAATCCACAAAAGTACAACTTTCTTATATTTGAAAAAGGGCCTAAAAGCATGCAATGGAGGAAGGATAGCATCTTCAACAAGTGGTCCAGGGAAAATTGGAAATCCATATGCAACAAAATGAAAATGAATCCCTTTCTCTCGCCATGCACAAAAGTTAACTCTAAATGGATCAAGGAGCAAGATATAAAATCAGAGACAATGCATCTAATAGAAGAAAAATTTGGCTACGATGTACATACTGTGGGGTTGGGCTCCAAATTCCTTAATAGGACAGCCATAGCACAAGAGTTAATAACAAGAATCAACAAATGGGACTTATTTAAACTAAAAAGTTTTTTTCGAAACAAGAGAAACAATAAGAGAGGTAAATAGAGAGCCTACATCTTGGGAACAAATTTTTACCCCTCACACTTCAGATAGAGCCCTAATATCTAGAATATACAAAGAACTCAAAAATTAAACAATAAGATAACAAATAAACCAATCCACAAATGGGCCAAGGACCTGAACAGAAACTTCACAGAGGAGGACATACAATCCATCAACAAGAACATGAAAAAATGCCCACCATCTCTAGCAGTTAGGGAAATTCAAGTCAAAACCACCCTAAGATACCATCTCACTCCAGTAAGATTGGCAGCCATTATGAAATCAAACAACAATAAGTGTTGGCAAGGATGTGGGGAAAAGGGTACACTTGTACACTGCTGGTGGGACTGGAAAATGTTGAGGCCAATTTGGAAAGCTGTATGGAGATACCTGGGAAAGCAGGGAAAGGATCCACCATTTGACCCAGCTATCTCACTTCTCGGACTATTCCCTGAGGATCTTAAAAGAGCGCACTATAGGGATACTGCCACATCACTGATCATAGCGGCACAATTCATAATAGCTAAACTGTGGAACCAAACTAGATGACCTTCCATAGGCGAATGGATAAAAAAGGGGCATCTATACACAATGGAGTATTATGCAGCATTAAAAAATGACAAAAATCATTGAATTTGAAGGGAAATGGATGGCATTAGAACATATAATGCTAAGCAAAGCTAGCCAATCCTTAAAAAACAAATGCCAAATGTTTTCTTTGATATAAAGAGAGCAAATAAGAACAGAACAGGGAAGAAGAGCATGAGGAAAATATTAACACTAAATGGAGATGAGTGGGGGGAGAGAAAGGGAGAGAGAATGGAAAGCATATGGAAATGGTAGGAGACACTTAATGTTACACAAAATTCCATATAAGAGGTTGTGAGGGGAAAGGGGGGGAAACAAGGGAGAGAATTGAACAATAGCAGATGAGGTATAGAGGGTAGATGGTTGGGGAGGGGAGGGGGATAGTAGGGGATAGGAAAGGTAGAAGAATACAACAATCACTAATATGCCATTATGTAAAAACGTGAGTGTGTAACTGATGTGATTCTACGATTTGTATTGGGGTAAAAATGGGAGTTCATAACCCAAATGAGTCAAATGTATGAAAGATGATATAGCATGAGCTTTTGAACAACCAAAAAAAAGAAAAAAAAAAGGAATTTAATTTCCAATATTTGAGACATTTTACAACTTTATTTTTTAATAAAATTGGCTTTTATTTGTTATCTTACTTGCTGTTATCTGCCTTTCAGTTTGAAAAAACGATGTGCTGTAGCCATTCATCCATGTAGTATGTAACAGAAAATTTTCAGTGTCTCCATATAACCAGATTGGCAAGGCATCAAGGTTTCCCTCACAAACAAGATAAAGGCTTTTGCATAAGAAATTTAATATTCTGCAATACAATTTTTTTTAACTTTCCAATTAAATTTCAATTTTTTTTTAAAAAAGAAGAAACTAAACCCCACAGTAAGAAGGCCTCAAAGTGGAGAAGTGGAGCAGTATTAATGGCAGGCCTATTTAATCACTCCTGGTTCACAGGAAGGGTGTCCAGGCCACCCTGACTTTAGGCAAATGAGGGGCAAGAAAGCTTATTTGGGCCACTGTCTTGGGCTGTGCCCCTCATGAAAAACTCCAGCCAGAGGTTATGAGGAGTGTCTATGTGGAAGAAGATGAGGACAATGTGGGAGTGTTTTGGTTTTAATTGTGGTCATTTGTGTGGCAGATGGAAGAGATGACTGGGTCCAACTGGGCTTGAACACTGGTGTGATTCCCCTTAGAGAATGAGTTCTGGAACTGACCTCAGATAAGTATTGCCATGAATTGTGTTGCGATTTCAGGAGGCCACACATGAGAGTCGCCCTTTGAAACTGAGATCTAGGCCCAGGGTGGCTTTCCCAAGAGTACTGAGAATCTCAGCTAGGATATCACATGATTTTATTCTGAAAGACTTGGCACCCATAGTTGAGAGTCAAAACACACATGGACCTCACATTGTAGACCTCAATGGGCCTGGCTTCATGTGACCTTTTGGCCACTCTTTGGGAAGCCTTGCCTGTGAGTGTTCTCCAGATCTTTCATTGAAATGAGCTTCCTCAACATTTAATGGTCCCTGAATGAATTGAAACCCACAGTGCCTCCACCTTCATCCTTGAAATTTGTCTAGATCAATACCATGAATATTTAGAAATTTTCATGACCAGATGGCACTGGAGAACCTTTTGATGTACTTTTGCTGATCATGAGTATACCAGACAGTGCCTTGATTGACTGGGCTTCATGAAAATGTTTAGAACAGAGATGCCAGAAAGTTGGAGACTGCAGAGTAGTGGGCCTAGAGCAGTGGTGGGAAGGTGTATGATAAAACATCTGTGGTGGGGCCATGTGGATCTGCCATTGACTTTCAATTGTCTTGAGACAGACATGGTGCAGCCATCAGACCATTGTATATAAAGGCATCTTGTTATATGGAGAAGTTTCAGAGTAATGTTTAGAATCAGGTTGCTATGATCAAGGGGGCAAGCTATGTGGGATAGAAGCCTGGTTGGTGCATTCTACTGTAGACCAGGATACAAGTACCACACGTGACAGAACTCCCTCCAGCACTGTGTCCCAGTTGAACTCCTTGTATTTCGTGATGCCAATACCAAACTACCAGTGCAGCAGCAAGAAACACCACGAAAAGTGGAAGATGACCAAATGGTTTCACAGTCCACACGGGGAGACACTTAGCCCCCAGTGGCAATAGTTTACCTACAACGAGAGAATTCAGCATTGCTGCCTCATGTTCATTGGAAAATAAGATGCCATGTCCTCCAGGTCACATAGATGCAGACCCAGCTTAGATGGTCTCACTATAAAGGAAGCGAAAGCTCCTGAAAACAACATATATTTCAAGTGCCCAACCTCAAAGGCAGTTTCTCAAGAAGTGTTTAGGCCAGCAGATCTTCATGTCTGTGGAGTATTTCCCATGTCACTTACTTTTGGAAACTCCTCTACCACCTCCAAGGTTGTGCACTCCTGAGCATTTTCGTTGCAGATATATATTTACAGATTTTCTAACTCTTCTCCTCTAATTGTGACTTACTTGGGGCAATGGTAATGTCAAGTCATTCTTCTATATGAGAGAAGGAAGATTTTTTTGTAGCACATATTTGCATACACATTGGATTCATTTTTCAATTTTTCATTCGAAATACTGAATCCTTGACACTAGCCCATACCCTTATAGACTCTGACTACTAATACTAATATGATGAGAAAAATAACCAAAACAGAATAGAAATACAAGCAGTTCAGAAGAGGCATGGTGTGTAGTTGTACTTGCCTTTTGCATGATATAAGGTAGGAGTTATAAATCTAGTCAATTATTTGTTGAAATAATTCTCCATGTGTTTTTAAAGTTAAGAAATATGTGAATTTCTGTCTCTCTTTCTCTTTAGCCTATTAAGCACATGTATTTTTATATGCAAAAATAGAATCCTACCTGGTTTCACACGTACATTCTTGTGAGGTGGCTGACTTGGCAGATACAAATTGTGAGAAGAGATAACTTCTCCTAAAGGCTGTTGGAACTAAAAATTCAACCCATGGGTGACCTTCATAGATGAACAACATTATACATAATCCATGTTCAGTATAATGAATATTTTTTGATATGCAGATGAGTTATTTTTCATGATGAATTTCAATTGGCATATATATTGCTACATTATAATGTGTGTGTGTTTGTGTCTATATATATATATAGTCTCCAGATTTTCAAAATATGAAATATAAGTGTCTTACTATACACTGCCTAAATTCATTCATGTTCCTGTATGGGGATATATAATCAATTTTTCACAAGATTATTCTTAGAAATATACATCCACTGAAATACATATTTGTTTCCTAGTACTGAAAACTAACTTCAGGGAATGGTGCTAAGAAATCCTAATATTTCTACAGTGACTCACCCAGTTTAACATCAATGCAAGTAGACACCTATGGGACATGATGTGTATTTTGAAGTTCATTTTTTATTCAACACTGGTACATTACTATTTCTGCAGTTTATGGGCAATATAGGATATATCATTTCATCCACAATTTTACAAATTTATAGGCATTTGGTTCAATTTCAATCACTTCCTACTTGAGAAGACATGTATTCCTCCATGTTTCTTGACTGTTCTTTTCATGAGATTCTTTCCAAACACATTATTTTCGATTTCCATAATCACTTTTGAAACAAAACTCACACACTCTTCATAATAAACCGTAACACTAATATTATCATTAGATGTATAACTGTTCGGAATGAATGTATGTATATCAATGTAAGATTTCTTGTATAGTTTCAGATATCAATTCAATCCATTATTTAAATTTTGAACCAGTTATATTATTTATTCACAGTATGGTCTATTAAAGAATCATCTCTATATTCATAGACCCAGGGTATACCTATTTGTATCCCCAATACTAATTTATAAGCCTTTAAAATATTGCTTTAAAAAATGGTGGAAGAAATATTCTAGTGACCTGATATACATATGCATTTCATCACAGTAATATTCCTGACAAAAAATGCAAGTGTCACACTTATGATTGTACCAAAGCCTATATTGAAAGTGAGCATGTATTACTAACAACATCCATGTCCTGATTCACTAATGATCTCGAATATCATTCCTATTGGTGACTACATATTTGTTTCTTCCTAAGATTGTATATTCAAACTCAACCCTGTTAAAAATGTCTTATCCTATCACTCTCTTTGTACTTTGCCTGATTTCCTAATATCTCTATTGATATCTGCTTTCCTACACATTTTCCCCAGTTCATCACTGTGGCTGACTCTTCACATATGCTGAAATTTACATTCACTCTCTAACCAAAACCCTATATCTAAAGTCTTTTGATCCAACTCCTTGGTTCACTCAAATGGGTTCTTCAAATCCCTTCAGAGGGTAGCCCATAGGTGCTTGGGTTTTCTCATGACCCCAATTCTCATAAAGAATCTATACCCCACAGAGAGTAGGCCTCAAATTGGAGAAGTAGAGCACTATTAATGGCAGGCCTATTTGATCACCCCTCGTTCACAGGAAGGGTTTCCATGTCACCCTGACTTTAGGCAAATGAGTGGCAAGTGAGCTTATTTTGAACACTGTCTTGGGCTGCGCCCCTCATGGAAACCTCCAACCAGAGTTTATTATGACTGTCTATATGGAAGAAGATGAGGGCCATGTTGGAGTGTTTTGGTTTAATTGTGGTCATTTGTGTTACGGTTGGAAAAGATTCCAGGGTCAACCTGGGCTTTAACTCTTGTGTGATTCCCTTTAGAGACTGAGTTCTGGAACAGATCTCAGCGATGTATTGGCATGAATTGTGTTTGGAATTTAGGAGGCCACACATGAGAGTTGCCCTTGGAGACTGAGATCTAGGCCCAGGTTGGCTTTCCAAAGAGCACTGGGATTCTCAGCCAGGATATCACATGACTTTATTCAGAAAGACTTAGCAGTCATAGTTGAGAGTCAAAACACACATGGACCTCAATTGTAAACCTCAATGGGCCTGGCTTCATGTGACCTTTTGGCCACTCCTTGGGAAGCCTTGCCTGTGAGAGTTGTCCCGAGCTTTCATTGAAATGAGCTTCCTCACTATTTCATGGTTCCTGAATGAATTGAAACCCACAGTGCCTCCAACTTCATCCTTGAAAATTGGCTAGATAAACACCATAAAATTTTTGATATTCCTATGAACAGGTGGCACTAGAAAATCTTTGGATGTCTGTTGCTGATCACGAGTATACCAGACAGTGCCCTGATTGACTGGGTTTCATGAAAATGTTGTAGAACAGAGATGCCAGAAAGTTGGAACCTGCTGAGTAGTGGGCCTAGAGCAGTGGTTGGCAGGTGTATGATAAAACATCTGTCGTGGGGCCACATGGATCTTCCCTTGGCTTCCAAATGGATTGTGACTGACATGGTGCAGCCAGCAGACCCTTACAAATAAAGGGATCTTGTTATATGGAGAGGTTTCATGGCAATGTTCAGAATCAGGTTGCTATGGACATGGGTGCAAGCTTTTTGGGATAGAAGCCTGGTTGGTGCATTCTCCTGCAGACCCTCACTCACCACACATGAGAGTACTCCCTCTAGGACTGTGTCCCAGTTTATCTCCTTGTACTTCATGAAGCCAATACCAAACTCAGAGTACTGCAGTAAATAACACCACAAAAATTCGAGTATGACCAAATGGCTTCACAGACCACACGGTTAGACACTTAGACCCCAGTGGCCTCAGTTTACCTACAAAGAGAGAATTCAGAACTGCTGCCTCATGTTCAATAGAAAATAAGGAACCATGTCATCCAGGTCACATAGATGCTGACCCAGATTTGATGGTCTCACTACAAAGGAAGCTAAAGCTCCTGACAACAACAAATATTTCAAGGGCCCAAACTCAGAGGCAGTTTCTCAAAAATTTATTAGGCCACCAGAGCTCCATGTTTGTGGAGTGTTTATCCTTTCTTTTACATTTGGAAATTCCTCTACCACCTCCAAGGTTGTGAACTCCATTCATTTTTTTTCCAGATATATATTCACAGATTTTCAAACTATTCTCCACTAATTGTGTCTTACTTGTGGTGAAGGAAATATCAAGGCATTGTTGTGGAGGACAGTGGGAAGATTTTTGTCTAGCATATATTTGTATACACATTAGATTCATTTTCCTATTTTCTATTTGAAATACTGAATTCCTGACAGTAAGCCATACCCTAGTATACTCTGACTGTTCCCGGGTGCCTATGGTTGGTATACCATTCTAACTTGTGAATGTGACACAGGAAGTAGGGGCAGCCTCCATGTCATGGAGCCATTGGAAGCAAATGTTAGAACAAAGTGGTTGCCAAGGCAGTGACCTCATTCAGTTCCTGAAGGAAGTGACCTACCTCACTTTCTTGGTGATGGAACCCTCTGAACTTGGGATCCAGGAAGCCAGGCACCAAGAGCCAGTCCCAGTCCCTTTCCCAGTGGGTTCACTTGTTTGGATTTACCAAGGACAGAGTCAGTCTTTCTTGTGGATCACTAAATGCCAGGAAAGCTCTGAAGAGGGGCCTTTCCTGAGAAAGCAGGTAGTGACTAACCGATGGCTCCTGAAAACTTTAGAGAGTTGGTAAAGGAGACCAGATCTGAGACAGGACAGGCCATTTCGGGGGAACATAGTATGGCCTATCAGTCTGAGGACACTCTGGTTACTCACAGACCTATGTGGGTAAACGATATGCCTTTGAGGGTGTATATGTGAGTTTATGGTTTTGTCTCATGTTCTGAGAATAGGTAGGAAAGGCAGTTTGTTTGGTTTGGAGTGGACTGTTTTTAATAAGTCATTTGACATGGTGAGTGATTCTATGTCTGTGTATCCCACTTTGTAGGTGGTTGAAGATATGAGAAAAGTGAATGCATCAATGCATGTGTCCTGACAAGTAGAAAGCATTCCAGGACACATCCTGCCCAATTTATGAATGGACTGTTGCTTGCCTTATCGATGGGCAACACCTACTATTTTCCTTAGTTCCTGTTTTCTTCCTGAATTCTGGCCATTCTCCAGAATAGGCTCATTTTTTTTTTGTCCAAGATATGTACCACCTCCGAGCTCTGTGACATGGCCATTTACTGGATACCTGAAATGAATGGGGAGGATCTCAGAAAACTCAGATATCAGTGTGACCAGTAAAGTCTCAGTAGAGAAACCCTGCTTTGTGCCTTTTGCTTACCTACTGTTCTGTTGACCTGAATGTCAGGTAGGTCTTTGCCTCAGACCACCAGTTTGTGAAGCCTGAAGAAACTGCTTTCAAATGGAAATGAATGAGCATCACCCGTGGCTCTTAGATTAATTGCTTTAGAAAAGGATGTGTCTAAATCATCCTCTCGGCTCTGTGTGAGGCTGTGGCTTACAATCTCAGCACCTGATGGATCTAAAGAAAGATCCCATGTGTGCATCCAAAACCAAAATGGCAAAAAGATCAGACATTGTGGATGAAGTCTCTTGCTTCCTCTGTTAGGCTCCTCACCTCCATCAAGTACGAATAGGGATCCTTTGGGTCTAATGAGTTCTTCAAAGACGAGAAAAGGTGCTTGGGTTTCACATGACTCCAAATCACATAAAGAATCTATACCTCACGTTCAGTAGGCCTCAAAAAGGAGAAAAAGAGCATTATTAATGGCAGGCCTATTTGATCAATCCTGGTTCACAGGAAGGGTGTCCAGGAAACCCAGACTTTAGGCAAATGAGGGGCAAGGGAACTTATTTTGGACACTGTCTTGGGCTTCGCCCCTTGTGGAAACCTCCAGCCAGACGTAATGATGAGTGTCTATATGGAAGAATATAAGGGCCATGTGGTAGTGTTTTGGTTTTAATTGAACATGTTAATAACACTAACCATACATTGTTCCATCAATTTAAGTATTCAGAAGAGCAGGGACAGATTTGTTCTTACAATACAGGAATGTAGGGGATCTTCAACCTGCTGAAAACCTCAAAGGTCAATGCAGAAATTATCCCTGGAGAAGATATAGGCAGCTATGAAGGACCGGAGAGAGCAAAAGTAATCTTCCATGGAAAACAACCTGGTCAGGATGAAGGGTTGAGGCTGAATCAACTCTCTATCCTTAACGTAGAGGAGATGGAGCAAACCGGGCCTGTGTGGAGAGCTGTTCCTGGGTACCTATGGTTGGTATACCATTCTAACTTTTGAAAGTGTCTCAGGAATTAGGGGCAGCCTCCATCTCATGGGACCCTTGGAAGCAAGTGTTAGGACAAAGTGGTTGCCACGGCAGTGACCTCATTCAGTTCCCGAAGAAATGACCTTCCTAACTTCCTTGGTGATGGAACTCTCTGAACTTGTGACCCAAGTAGCCAGGCACCCAGAGCCAGTCCCAGTCACAGTTCCAGTGGGCTCACTTGTTGGATTTACCAAGGACAGCGTCAGTCATTCTTGGTACCTACTGATGTGAGGATGGCCAAATGCCAGGAGTGCTCTGAAGAGGGGCCTTTCCTGAGAAAGCAGGTAGTGGCTCAACACTGGCTCCTGACAACTTCACAGAGTTGGCCAAGGTGACCAGATCTGAGGCAGGACAGGCCATTTCGGGAGAACACAGTATGGCCCACAAGTCAGAGGACATTCCGGATAGTCACAGACCTACTTGGGGGAAGAAGTTGAATTTGTGAGTTCGGGTGGGGTTTGTGGTTTTGTCTCATGTTCTCAGAATATGTAGGAAAGGAGGTTTGTTTGGTTTGGAATTATCTGATTCTTCTAAGTCCTTTGACAATGCGAGTTTTTCTATGTCTGTGTATCCAACTGTGTTAGTGGTTGTAGACATTAGAAAAGAGAATGCATCAATGGATGTGTCCTGTCTAGTAGAAAGCTTCCCAGCATTCATCCTGCCCAATTTATGAATGGACTGCGGCTTGCCTTATGGATGGGCAACACCTGCAATCTTCCTAAGTTCCTGATTTCTTACTCAATTCTGGTCACTCTCAAGAATAGACTCATGGTTGTGTGTCCAAGATATGTACCACCTCCAAGGTCTGTGAAATGGCCATGTACTGGATAGCTGAATGGAATGGCCGAGCATCTCAGAAAACTCAGATAGCAGTGTGACCAGGAATATCTCAGTGGAGAAACCCTGCTTTGGGCCTTATGCATACATATTTTTCTGTTGCCCTGAAAGTCAGGAAGGTGTTTTCCTCAGTCCAAAACTTTTGGAAGCCTTAACAAAAGACTTTTCAATTGGAAATAAATGTGCATCTCCTGTGGCTCTTTGCTTAATTGCTTTGGAAAGGGATGTGTCTGAATCAGCCTCTTGGCCCTGTGTGAGGCTGTGGCTTAGATTCTATGCACCTTATGGATCTAAAGAAAGATTCCATATGTGCATCCAAAACCAAAATGGCTAAAAGTAGAGTCATTGTGGATGAAGTCTCTTGCCTTCCTCTGGTAGGGCACTTACTTCCATCAAGGAAGAATAGGGATCCTTTGTGTCAAATGGGTTCTTCAAAGCTCTGCAGTGGCTTGCCCATAGTTCTTGTGGTTTCTCATGCGTCCAATTCCCAAAAAGAATTTAAACCCCTCAGTCAGTAGGCCTCAAATTGGAGAAGTGGAGCAGTATAAATGTCAGGCCTATTTGATCACTCCTGGTTCATAGGAAGGGTGTCCAGGCAAACGTGACTTTAGGCAAATGAGGGACAAGGAAGCTTATTTTGGACACTGTCTTGGCCTGTGCCCTCATGGAAACCTCCAGCCAGAGGTTATGATGAGTGTCTATATGGAAGAAGATGAGGGTCATGTGGGAGTGTTTAGGTTTTAATTGTGAGAGATTACTGGTTCAACCTGGGTTGAATTCTGGTGTGATTCCCCTTAGAGACTCAGTTCTTGAACTGACCTCAGAGAAGAATTGCCATGAATTGTGTTAAGATTTTCGGAGGCAACGCATGAGAGTCGCCATTGGAAGCTGTGATCTAGTCCCAGGGGGACTTTCCACAGTTCACTGGGACTCTCAGCCAGAGAATCACATAATTTTATTCTGAAAGACATGGCAGCCACAATTGAGAGTCAAAACACACATGGACCTCACATTTTAGACCTCAATGGGCCTGGCTTCAAGTGACGTTTTGGCCACTATTTGGGAAGCCTTACCTGTGAGAGTTCTCCAGAGCTTTCATTAAAATGAGATTCCTCACCATTTAATGGTTTCTGAATAATTGAAACCCACAATGCCTCCAACTTCATCCTTGAAAATGGTTACATAAATATCATGAAATTTTTAAAATTACCATGACCAGGTGGCACTGGAGAACCTTTGGATGTCCTGTTGCTGATCATGAGTATACCAGAGAGTGCCTAGATTGACTGGGTTTCTTTAACATGGTGTAGAACACAGATGCCAGTAAGTTGGAGTCTGCTGAGAAGTGGACCTAGAGCAGTGGTGGGCAGGTGTGTGATAAAACATCAGTGGTACGGCCATGAGGATCTAGCATTGGATTCCAAATGCCTTGTGACTGACATGGTGCAGGCAGCAGACCCTTCTATGTAAAGGCATCTTGTTATATGCAGAGGTTTCAGGGCAATGTTCAGAATCAGGTTGCTATGGTCAAGGGGGAAAGCTATCTGGATAGAAGCCTGGTTGGTGCATTCTCCTGCAGACACTGACCCACCACACGTGACAGAACTCCCTCCAGCACTGTGTCCCAGATAAACTCGTTGTATTTCATGAAGCAAACACCAAACTCCCAGTGCAGCAGCAAGAAACACAACGAAAAGTGGATCATGACCAAATTGCTTCACAGTCCAAACGGGGAGACACTTAGCCCCCAGTGGCCACAGTTTACCTGCAAAGAGAGAAACCAGCACTGCTGCCTCATGTTCATTGAAAAATAAGATGCCATGTCCTCCAGGTCACATAGATGCAGACCCAGCTTTGATGGTCTCACTAGAAAGAAGCTAAAGCTCCTGAAAACAACATATATTTCAAGTGCCCAAACTCAGAGGCATTTCTCAAGAAGTCTTTAGGCCAGTAGAGCTCCATGTTTGTGGAGTGTTTATCCTGTCCCTTACTTTTGGAAACTCCTCTACCACCTCCAAGGTTGTGAATTTCTGAGGATTTTTCATTGAATATATGTATTCACACATTTTCTAATTCTTCTCCTCTAATTGTGTCTTTCTTGGTGCGAAGGTAATGTCAAGGCATTTTTCTGGATGAGAGTGGGAAGATTTTTGTGTAGCATATATTTACATACACATTGGTTTCATTTTCCAAATTTCCATTAGAAATACTGAATCCATGACACTAACCACTACATTACTAGACTCTGACTACTAATCCTAATATGATGGAGAATAAAAACCCAAACAGAATAGAAATATAAGCAGTTCAGAGGATGCATGTTGTATAGTGGGACTTGCCTTTTGCATTATATAGGGTAGGAGTTATAAATCTAGTCAATTTTCTGTTGAAATATTTCTCCATGTATTTCTAAAGTTAACAAATATGTGAATACCTGACTCCCTTTCTCTGCAGCCTATTCAGCACATGTAATTTTATATGCACATATAGAATCCTACCTGGAATCACACGTACATTCTTGTGAGATGGCTCACTTGGCAGATACAAATTGTTAGAATAGTTCACTCTTCCTAAATGATGCTGGAACTGAAAATTCAACCAATGGGTGAGCTTCCTGGTTGAACAACTTTACACAAAAACCCATGTTCAGTAAAATAAATATTTCTGATCTGTGGATGATATATATTTCATGGTGAATTTCAATTGGCATATATATTCCTACTTTTTAAAGTCTGTTTGTGTGTGTGTGTGTATACATACTCTCCAGATTTTTCAAAATATGAAATATGTGTCTTATTATACACTCCCTAAAATAATTCATATTCATGTATGTGGATTTTTAATCAACTTTTCACTAGATTATTCCCAGGAATATTCACACACCTGAAAAACATATTTGTTTCCTCGTACTGAGAACTATCTTCAGTGAATGGTGCATACAAATCCTTGTATTTCTGCAGTAACTTACCCAGTTTAACATCAATGCAAATAGATTTCTATGGGACATGATGTGTATTTTGAAATTCATTTTTATTCAACACTGGTACATTGCAATTTCTTCCGTTTATGCACATCATAAAATATATATTTCATCTAGAAATTCGAAAATTAATAGGCATTTGTTTCATTTTCAATCACTTCCTGCTTCAGAACACATGTATAACTCCATGTTTCTTGACTGATCTTTTCATGAGGTTTCTTTTTCGATTTCCTGAATCATTTTTGAAGCAAAACTCACACACTCTTCATGATGAACCATAACCCTAATATTACCATTAGATGTATATTTGGTTTTAATGAATGTATATATATCAATATAAGATTTCCTCTATGTTTTCATTTATCAATTCAATCCATTATTCAAAGTTGGAACCAGTAATACTATTTATTCACAGTATGGTCTATTCATGCATTATCTCTATATTCATAGACACAGGGTACACCTATTTGTACCCCCAGTACTAACTTATACGTCTTCACAATATTGCTCCCAGAAATGGTGGAAGAAATACTCATGTCACCTGATCTACATGTACATGTTATCACAGTAATATTCTGGAAACAAAATGCAAAGGTCACAGTTATGATTGTACCAAAACCTAAATGAAAAGTGAGCATGGATTACTAAAAATATTCCTGTCCAGGTTGCTACCGCTCTCAAATGTCAATCCTATTGGTGACTATATATTTGTTTCCTCCTAAGATTATATATTCAACCTCAAGCCTGTTGAAAATGTGTAATCCTATCACTCACTTTATACTTTGCCTGATATCCTAATGTCTCTATTGATTTCTGCTTTCCTAAATATTTTCCCAGTTTATCATTTTGACTGACTCTTCACATGTGCTGACATTTAAATTCACTTTCTAACCGAAACCCAATTGCTAAAAACATTTCCTCCAAAACCTATAATCACTATTCTTTCTAAACCTACCGACACTTTTCCTAATCGTACCGACTATAGCTTTTCGACTGGATATTCTCGTGACATTCAATCATCCAAGGTACAAGGTCCTATGACATTGTATATGGATTTATTTAAGACATCTGTGCAGAACGTAAGTCAAAGCTAAGTATCCCAATTAAAGGCCCAATGCCCTTCTGGGCTTCAAATTTTACCTAGATTTCTGTTTTCATACTTATATTTCACCTAAATATTCTTGTAAATATCGCACATTCCCAATACCATTATTCATCGCTCAGAATGATTCTTAATCCAAATCGAACCTGTTATTAAGCCTAACCAAACACTGTTCCCTCAATCTAACTTTACAGAAGAGCAGCGACAGAGTTGGTCTTACAATACAGGAATGTAGGGGATCTTCCAGATGCTGAGATCCTCAAAGTTTTAAGCAGAAACGATCCCTGGAGAAGACATAGGCAGCTATGAAGGACCTGAGAGAGCAAAAGTCATCTTCCATGGCAAACAACGCACTCAGGATGAAGCATTGTGTCTGAATCAGCCTCTCTTTTCTTAATGTAGAGAAGAGGGACCAAACCAGGCCTGTGTGGAGAGCTGTTCCCGGATTCCTATGGTTGATATACCATTCTAACTGTTGAAACTGTCTCGGGAAGTAGGGGCAGCCTCCACCTCATGGGAACCTTGCAATCACCTGTTAGGACAAAGTGGTTGCAAAGGCAGTAAAGTCACTCAGTTCCTGAATGAAGCGACCTACCTCACTTCCTTGGTGAAGAAACTCCCTGACCTTGGGCTCCAGGAAGACAGAGAATACCAAGACCTTGTCACAGTTCCAGTGCCAGTGGGCTCCATTGTTTGGAAAAACCAAGGATAGACTAAGTATTCCTTGGTACCTACTGATATGAGGATTTCAAATGCCAGGAGAGCTCTGAAGAGGGGCCTTTCCTGAGAAAGCAGGTAGTGGTTCACCGCGACCAGATCTGAGACAGGACAGGCCTTTTGGGGGAACATAGTATGGCCCACCAGTCAGAGGACACTCCAGATAGTCACAGACCTACTTGAATGAAGGAGGTGCGTTTGCGCGTGTGTGTGTGATTTTGTGGTTTAGTCTCTTCTTATGAGAATAGGTAGGAAAGGCGGTTTGTTTGGTTTGGAGTGGACTGCTTCTAGTAAGTAGTTTGACAAGGCGATTTTTTGCATGTCTTTGTAACCCACTGTGTTCGTGGTTGTAGACCTTAGAAAAAAGAATGCATCAATGTGTCCTGTCTAGTAGAAATCTTCCCAGCATTCATCCTGCCCAATTTAGGAGTGGACTGCCCCTTGCCTTATGGATGGGCAACACCTGCAATCTTCCTAAGTTCCTGATTTCTTCCTCAATTCTGGTCACTCTCAAGAATAGGCTCATTGTTTTGTGTCCAAGATATGTACCACCTCCAATCTGAGTGACATGGCCATGTACAAGATAGATGAAGGGAATGGCGAGCATCTCAGAAAACTCTAATATCAGTGTGTCCAGGAAAGTCTCAGTGGATAAACCCTGCTTTGGGCCTTTTGCTATTGTTCTGTTGCCCTGAATGTCAGGAAAGTCTTTGCCTCAGGCCATCCCTTTGTGAATCCTGAAGAAAACAGCTTTCAAATGGAAATAAATGGACATCAACTGTGGCTCTGTGCTTAATTGGTTTGGAAAGGGATGCGTCTGAATCAGCCTCTTGGTCCTATGTGAGGCTATAGCTTAGATTCTCAGCACCTGATGGATCTAAAGAAAGATCCCATGTGTGCATTCAAAACCAAAATGGCAAAAAGATCAGTAATTGTGGATGAAGTCTCTTGCCTTCCTCTGTAAGGTTCCTGACCTCCATCAAGTGAGATTAGGCATTCTTTGGGTCAAATGAGTTCTTCAAAGCCCTGTGGAGGCCATTAACAGGTGGCACTGGAGAACTCTTAAATGGTCTGTTGCTGATCATGAGTATACTAGCCAGGGCCTTTATTGACTGAGTTTCATAAAAATTATCTAGAACAGCAATGCCAATAAGTTGGAGCCTGCTGAGTAGTGGACCTAGAGCAGTAGTGTGTGATAAAATATCTGTGGTGGGACCATGTGGATCTGCTATTGACTTCCAAATGGCTTGTGACTGACATGGTGCAGCAAGCAGACCCTTCTATGTAAAGGCATCTTGTATATGGAGAGGTTTCAGGGTAATGTTAAGAATCAGGTTGCTGAGGTTAAGGGGACAAGCTATCTGGTATTGAAGCCTGGTTGGTACATTCTCCTGCAGAACGTGACCCACAACACGTGACAGAACTTCCTCCAGCACTGTGTTCCAGTTGAACTCATTGTATTTCGTGAAGCAAATACCAATGTCCCAGTTCAGCAGCAAGAAACACCACAAAAGTTGGAGGATGAACAAATGGCTTCAGAGTCCACATGGGGTGACACTTAGCCCCCAGTGGCCACAGTTTACATACAAAGAGAGAAATCAGCACTGCTGCCTCAGGATCATTGGAAAATAAGAAACCAAGATCTTCTTGTCACATAGATACAGACCCAGCTTTGATGGTCTCACTAGAAAGGAAGCTAAAGCTTCTGACAAACACATATATTTCAAGTGCCCACCCTCAGAGGCAGTTTCTCAAGAAATCTTTTGGCCAACAGAGCTCCATGTTTGTGGAGTGTTTACCCTGTCCCTTACTTTTGGAAACTGCTCTACAACCTCCAAAATTGTGAACTTTTGAGCATATTCCACTACAGATATATATTCACAGATTTTCTACCTCTTCTCTTCTAATTGTGTCTTATTTGGGGTGAAGGTAATTTCAAGGCATTGTTGTGGATGAGAGTTGGAAGATTTTTTTGTAGCACATATTTGCATACACATTGGATTCATTTTTCAATTTTCCATTCGAAATACTGAATTCCTGACACTAACCCATAACCTACTAGAATCTGACTACTAATCCTAATATGATGGAGAACAATAACCCAAACAGAATAGAAATCCAAAAAGTTCAGAGGAGGCATGGTGTATAGTTGAACTTGCCTTTTGCATTATATAGTGTAGGAGTTATAAATCTAATCAATATTTTGTTGACATAGTTGTCCATGTGTTTTTAAATTTAACAAGTATTTGAATTCCTGTCTCCGTTTGTCTGTAGCCTATTCAGCACATGCATTTTTATATGCACATATAGAATCCTACCTGGTATCAAATGTACATTCTTGTGAGGTGGCTGACTTGGCAGAT
The DNA here is from genome assembly GCF_048772815.1 of Callospermophilus lateralis. NCBI lineage: Eukaryota > Metazoa > Chordata > Mammalia > Rodentia > Sciuridae > Callospermophilus > Callospermophilus lateralis. The sequence continues at coordinate 216,532 of NW_027516748.1, forward strand.
ACAAATTATGAGAAGAGATCACTCCTCCTAAACGCTGTTGGAACTGAAAATTTAACCTAAGGGGGAGCTTCCTAGTTGAACAACATTATACACAAATCCATGTTCAGTAAATTAAATATTTTTGGATCTTTGGACGATATGTATTTCTACATCAATTTCAATTGGCATATATATTGCTACATTTCAATGTCTCTGTGTGTATATGTGTTTGTTTGTGTGTGTGTGTGTATATATATATATATATATATATATATATATATATATATACTCTCCAAATTTTTAAAAATATGAAATACTTCTGTCTTCTTTTACACACCCTAAATTCATTCATATTCATGTATGTGGATTTATAATAAACTTTTCACAAGATTATTCTCAGAATTATTCATCCACCTGAAATACATATTTGTTTTCTAGTACTGACAAGTAACATCAGTGAATGGTGCATACAAATCCTAATATTTCTACAGTAACTGACCCAGTTTAACATCAGTCCAAGTAGATTACTATGGGACATGATGTACATTTTGACGTTCATTTTTATTCAACACTGGTACTTTACTATTTCTTCAGTTTATTCACATCATAGGATATGTATTTCATCCACAAGTTAGCAAAATTATTTGCATTTGTGTCACTTTCAATCACTTTCTACTTCAGAACACATGCATTCCTCTATGTTTCTTGACTGGTCTTTTCATGAGACTTCTTTCCAAACACATTATTTTCCTTTTCCATTCTCACTTTTGAAGCAGATCTCACACACCTTTCATGATAGAATATAACCCTAATATTACCATTAGATGTATAACTCATTGGAATGAATGATTCTATATCAATATAAGATTTCTTATATATTTTCAGATATCAATTCTAGCAATCCATTATTTGAAGTGGAATCAGTTATATTATTTATTCACAGTATTGTCAATTTATGAATTACTTCTATATTCATAGACACAGGGTACACCTCTTTGTACCCCCAATACTAATTTATTTTTTTTTATTTTGCATTCTTTCTTAAAGTATTTTTATATTATTTTCAACAACATTTGAAACAACAGGATTTTCTAAATAGACTTGTCTTTAGCATACCCAGATGAAAAAATATAATTCTATTTCATATCCCTTTGTGGGATAATGTGGGTTTTTTGTACTGAAAAAATGCTAGGAATATTAGAATATATGATCCGTTAGCCAACTTTGTTTGTTTGTTTGTTTGCTTTTGCAAAGCTAGGAATTGAACCCTAGTAGTAACTAGTAATTCTACTCATTCAGAAAAGTTAGTGTGTCATTTTATTGAAATAACCATACTGGATATAAAATAGATACACATGTGATACAATAGATTGCATGGTATATAAATTTGTATCTCAGTAAAGCTGTAATTAAAATAAAATTTAAAGTATTGAAATTCAGGCAAAGGATAGGAAAGATATTTGTGTCTGTTTTTCAGAAGTTTATTGTCATCCATTTAAAAAATCTTTTAAAAGAGATTGCATTTGAACAAAAGGTATTGTTTAGTGTGCTTTCTCTGTATTCTTAGTGGTTCTTCACTATTACTATTTTATTCACACCCTCTTAATTTCTTATTGTTGAGCCAATTCTGCATCTAAATGTAGTGGCAAGATATATTCAGGAGTCTGGTGCAATAGTGCATGCCTGAAATCCCAGCTACTAAGACCCTTTCTCAAAACAACAAAAAAGTAGTGGGGGTGGGGAGCATGGATGTAGTTTAGCAGTCAAGTGCTTTCCGAAGCATGTGGAGGCCCTGGGTTCTATCTGCAGCACCGCAAAAGCAAAACAAACAAAAGACGTATTCCAGAGATTTTGATTATTTCTGCAGGAGACATGCAGTCAAGACTAAGTAATTTGAAACAGGAGTGGCACAAGAAGTGGAAGATAAAGTATCAATTTTTTTTTCTTTTTTTTTTTGGTTAGAATTAGTTCACTTTGCATTCCTTGCGTATGCGCCTCTACCTTTGGAACCACATTGGTAAAAGTTTGTGTAAGAATTGTTTGTTGGCATATCCTAGAGTGCTCAATTTATACGTCTTCAAAATATTGCTCCCAGAAATTGTGGAAGAAATACTCATGTCACCTGATCTACATATACATTTTATCACAGTAATATTCGGAACACAAAATGCAAAAGTCACACTTATGATTGTACCAAAGGCTAAATAGAAAGTGAACCTGTATTATTAAAAACATTCATGTCCAGGTTGCCTAATACTCTCAAATGTCAATCCTATTGGTGACTACATATTTGTTTCTTCCTAAGATTATATATTGAAACTCAACCCTGTTGATAATGTCTAATCCTATCACTCACTTTATACTTTGCCTGATTTCCTAATGTCTCTATTGATATCTGCTTTCCTACATATTTTCCCCAGTTCATCATTGTGACTCATTCTTCACATGTGCTGACATTTACATTCATTCTCTAACCGAAACCCTATTACTAAAGAACTTTTGGTCCAAATCCTATACTCACTCTTCTTCCTAAACCTACGGACTATATTCCTAATCCTACTGACTATCCCTTTTGACTGGATGTTCTCTTCTACATTCAATCATCCAAGTAAAGGTCGGTCGAGTGTCGGAAGAGGAGACCACCAAGAATTTATCTCATGTAACAGCAAAGGGTTTATTGGGGGTCCAGCATGCTGGGGCTCAGAGTTCACTTGAAAAGAGTAGAGAGCCCTGAGAACAGCTTAAGCAGAGGTTAAATACTTTCCCTTGCGAGTGCAGGGAGGAAAGTTTATTGATGTGTCAGGGCGAGTGGTCAATTTGCATGCAACCTGGTGAAGGAGTACATTCTGCAGTTTGACAGTTGGGGACAGCACATTCTGGGAACAAGATTGGCAAACATTTCTCAAGATTTCAACAGTGTTTTGTTAAGCGTACAGAAAAACAGGAAGTGACAACTACATATTTTATTAACCTTTCATTCGACACTTCTTTTTCTGGCTACTTTTAATCATAAAAATGATCATTGGGGGGTGTCACATTCTATGTCTGCTAGTGGGGTATTACCATTAGTTTAACTTGTCCAATTTGAGCTTGGAGAAAATAAATTACATGGTTGAGCAAGCAGGGTTTAATAGTTAGCAATAATATGAGGATTATTATTGGACCGGCCAGCCGACAAGACAAGACAAGACAATAAAGACAAGACAAGACAATAAAGACAGGATATGGAAGTCCAACACTGAGACCAGGACTTAGTAGTTGGCAGAACCCGATCGGTTGGCAATAACGAATCTGAAACAAAATATCACTGAGTCATGGAGACTATTGTTCCTCAATTTTCTGAGTCCTCTATGACGTCACCCAGGGACTTGGCCTGTGGCTCTGTGACATGACTGTCAGCCATCGTTGGAGAGAGCTCACGCTCTTCATTGACATCCATTTTGCCAAGCCCTGACCTGAAACCTGACCAGAAAGAGGCACCTTACTTACCCTGAGAGGAGTTTGTTGGGGTCTCTTGTCCACCGCTGCCGGATCTCAGTGGAACCTCCATATGTAAAGGTCCGGTGACAATCGGGGGAAGAGACCACCAAGAGACTGTCTCATGCAAAAGCAAAGGGTTTATTGGGGGTCCAGCATGCTGGGGCTCAGAGCTCACTTGAATAGAGCAGAGAGCCCAGAGAACAGCTTAAGCAGAGCTTATATATTTCCCTTGGACAGGGCAGGGGGGTAAGTTTATTGATGGGTCCGGGCGAGTGAGCGGTTTGCGTGCAACCGGTTGAGGGAGTACATTCTGCAGTTTGGCAATTGGGGACAGCACATTCTGGGAATAAGATTAGCAAACAGTTCTCAATATTTCAAAAGTGTTTTGTTAAGCATACAGAAAAACAGGAAGTGACAAGTACTTATTTTATTAACCTTTCACTGCGAACTATACTTTGCCAGAATTCCTAATGTCTCTATTGTGTTTGTTAAAGTTCATTTTTATTCAAACCTGGTACGTTATTATTTCTTCAGTTCATGGACATCATAAGATATTTCCTTTCATTCACAAGTTTACAAATTTATAAACATTTGGTTCACTTTCAATCACTTCCTCCTTCGGAAGACATATGTTCCTCCATGTTTCTTGACTGGTCTTTTTACTAGACTTCTTTCTAAACATATTATTTTCGATTCCATAATCATTTTTGAGGCAAAACTCACACACTATTCATGATAAATGATAACCCTAACATTACAATTAGATATATAACTGGTTGGAATGAATGTATGTATATCAATATAAGATTTTCTATATATTTTCAGATATCAATACAATCCATTATTTAAATATGGAACCAGTTATATAATTTATTCACAGTATGGTCTATTAATGCATCATCTCTATATTCATCAAAACAGGGTAAACCTAATAGTATCCCCAGTACTAATTTATAAGTTTTCAAAATATTGCTCACAGAAATGGTGAAAGAAATACTCATGTCACCTTAGCTACATATACATATTATCACACTAATATTCTGGACACAAAATGCAAAGGTCACACAGAACATAATTTAAGCTAAGTATCCCAATCAAGGGCCCAACGTCCTTCTGGGCTTCAAATATTACCTAGATTTCTGTTTTCATACTTATATTTCACCTCCATGTTCTTGTAAATATCACAGGTTCCCAATATCATTATTCATCCAGCAAAATGATTCATAACCCAAATCGAACATGCTATTAACACTAACCATTCTGTAAACTGAGATTGTTCACTCAATCTCACTTTACAGAAGAGCAGGGACAAAGTTAGTATTACAATACAGGAAGTTAGGAGATCTTCCACCTGCTGAGTACCTCAAAATCCATGCAGAAATGATCCCTGGAGAAGACGTAGGCAGCTATGAAGGACCTGAGACAGCAAAAGTCATCTTCCTTTGCAAACAACCCGATCAGGATGAAAGGATGTGTCTGAATCATCCTATCTCTTCTTAATGTAGGGAAGATGTATGAAACCAGGCATGTGTGGAGAGCTGTTCCCAGGTGCCTATGTTTCTATACCATTCTAACTTGTGAAAGTGTCACAGGAAATAGAGGCAGCCTCCTTTTCCTGAGACACTAGGAAGCAACTGTTAGGACAAAGTGGTGGCCAAGACAGTGGCCTCATTCATTTTCTGAAGAAAGTGACCTCACCTCACTTTTTTCATGATGGAACTCTCTGAATTTTGTGATCCAGGAAGCCAGGCACCAAGAGCCAGTACCAGTCCCAGTCCAAGTGGGCTCACTTGTTTGGATTTACCAAGTAAAGAGTCAGTCTTTCTTGGTACCTACTGATGTGAGGGTGGCCAAATGCCAAGAAAGCTTTGAAGAGGGTCCTTTCCTGAGAGGGCAGGAAATGGCTCACCACTGCCTCCTGAAAACTTCACAGAATTGGCCAAGGAGACCAGATCTGAGACAGGACCGGCCATTTCTGGGGAACATTCTATGGCCTACTAGTCAGAGGACACTCCGGATAGTCACAGACATACTTGGGGAAGGAGGTGACTTTGTGTGTGTGGATGTCAGTTTGTGGATTTGTCTCATATTCTGAGAATAGGTAAAAAAGGAGGTTTGTTTGGTTTGGAGTGGACTGTTTCTAGTAAGTCATCTGACAAGGAGACTGTTTCTATGTCTGTGTATCCCACTGTGTCCTTAGTTGTAGATATTAGAAAAGAAAATGGCTCACTGGGTGTGTCCTGTCTAGTAGAAAGCTTCACAGCATTCATCCTGCCCAATTAATGAATGGACTGAGGCTTGACTTATCCATGGGCAACACCTAGTATCATCCTAAGTTCTTGAATTCTTCCTGAATTCTGGCAACTCTCCAGAAAGGCTCATGGTTTTTTGTCCAAGATATGTACCACCTCCAAGCTCTGTGACATGGCCATGTACTAGTTAGCTGAAAGGAATGGCGAGCACACCAGAAAACTCAGATATTGGTGTGACCAGGAAAGTCTCTATGGTGAAACCTGGCTTAGGGCCTTTTGCTTAACTATTGTTCTGTTGCCCTGAATGTCAGGAACCACTTTGCCTCAGGCCACCCCTTTATAAAGCCAGAAGAAAACAATTTTCAAATGGAAATGAATGGGCATCACCTGTGCCTCTTTGATGAATTGTTTTGGAAATGGTTATGTCTGAATCAGACTCTGGGCCCTGTGTGAGGCTGTGGCTTAAATTGTCAGCACCTCTTGCTGATCATGAGTGTACCAGACAGTGCCTTGATTGACTGGGATTTATGAAAATGGTGTAGAACAGAGATGCCATTAAGTTGGACCCTCCTGAGTAGTGAGCCCTGAGCTGTGGTGTGCAGGTGTGTGATAAATCTTCTGTGGTTGCGCCATGTGGTTTTGCCATTGAATTCCAAATGGTTTGTCACTGACACGGTGCAGTGACCAGACACTTATATGTAAAGGTGTCTTGTTAAATGGATAGTTTTCAGGGCAATGTGCAGAATCAGGTTGCTATGGAGAAGGGGGCAAGTTATGTGGGAATGAAGCCTGGTTGGTGCATTCTCTTGTAGACCCTGAAAAACCACAAATGACAGAACTCCCTCCAGGACTGTGTTCCAGTTGAACTCCTTGTATTTTGTGAGGCAAATACCAAACTCTCAGTGCTGCAGCAGGAAACTCTACGAAAATGGAGGATGAACAAAAGGCTTCACAGTCCACACAGGGAGACACTTAGACCCCAGTGGCCACAGTTTACATACGAAGAGAGAATTCAGCACTGCTGCCTCATGTGTATTGGAAAGCAAGAAAGAATGTCCTCCAGGTCACATAGATGCAGACCCAGCTTTGATGATCTCACTACAAAGGAAGCTAAAGCTACTGACAACATATATTTCAAGTGCCCATCCTCAGAGGCAGTTTCTCTAGAAGTCTTTAGGCCAGCAGACCTCCATGTTTGTGGAGTGTTTACCCTGTCCCTTACTTTGGGATACTCCTCTACCACCTCCAAGTTTGTGAACTCCTGAATATTTTCCATTCCAGATATGTATTTACAGATTTTCTAACTCTTCTCCTCTAATTGTTTCTTATTTGGCGTGAAGGTAACGTCAAGGCATTGTTCTGGATGAGAGTGGGAAGATTTTTGTGTAGCACATATTTGCATACACATTGGATTCATTTTCCAATTTTCCATTCCAAAGACTGAATCCCTGACACTAACGCATACCCTACCAAACTCTGACTACTAATCCTAATATGATGAAGAAAAATAACCCAAACAGAATAGAAATACAAGCACTTCTGAAGAGGCATGGTGTATAGTTGGACTTGCCTTTTGCATGATAAAGTGTAGGTGTTATAAACCTAGTCAATTTTTCATTGAAATAGTTCTCCATGTGTTTTTTTTCCTTTAATATTTATTGTTGGTTCTACAAAACATTACATAGTTCTTGACATGTCATATTTCACACTTTGATTCAAGTAGGTTATGAACTTCCATTTTTCTTCGTATACAGATTGCAGTATCTCATCAGTTACACATCCACTATTTTACATATTGCTATACTAGTGTCTGTTGTATTCTGCTGCCTTTCCTGTCCTCTACTATCTCCCATCCCCTCCCCTCCAATCCTCTCTCTCTACCCCATCTATTGTAATTCATTTCTTCCACTTGTTTTTGTCCCCTTTCACCTCACTTCATCTTGTATTTAATTTTGTATAACCATGAGGGTTTCCTTCCATTTCTATGTAATTTTCCTTCTCTTTCCTTTTCCCTCCCACCTCTCACCCCTGTTTAATATTAATCATCTTCTCATGCTCTTCCTCCCAACTCTGTTCTTAGTTACTCTCTTTATATCAAAGAAAACATTTGGCATTTGTTTTTTAGTGATTGGCTATCTTCACGTAGCATAATACGTTCTAATGCCATCGATTTCTCTGCAAATTGTATGATTTTGTCATTTTTTAATGCAGAGTAATACTCCATTGTGTATAAATGCCACATTTTTTTTAATCCATTCATCTATTGAAGGGCATCTAGGTTGGTTCCACAGTCTTCCTATTGTGAATTGTGCTGCTATGAACATAGATTTATCAGTGTCCCTGTAGCATGCACTTTTGGGGTCTATAGGGATTAGACCGAGAAGGGGAATTGCTGGGTCAAATGGCGGTTCCATTCCCAAGTTTCCAAGAAATCTCCATACTGCTTTCCAAATTTGCTGCACCAATTTGCAGTCCCACCAGCAATGTACAGGTGTACCCTTTTTCCCACATCCTCGCCAGCACTTGTTGTCGTTTGACTTCATAATGGCTGCCAATCTTACTGCAGTGAGATGGTATCTTAGGGTGGGTTAGTTTTGCATTTCTCTGAATGCTCGAGATGGTGAGAATTTTTTGATGTACTTATTGATTGATTGTATGTCCTCCTCTGAGAAGTGTCTGTTCAGGTCCTTGGCCCATTTGTTGATTGGGTAATTCATTTGCTTATTGTTTAATTTTTTGAGTTCTTTGTATAACTCTGGATATTAGGGCTCTATCTGAAGTGTGAGGAGTAAAGATTTGTTCCCAGGATGTAGGCTCCTTTTTTACCTCTCTTATTGTTTCTTTTTCTGAGAAAAATCTATTTAGTTTGAGTAAGTCCTGTTTGTAGATTCTAATTATTAACTCTTATGCTATGGGTGTCCTATTGAGGAATTTGGAGCCCGACCCCACAGTATGTAGATCATAGCCAAAGTTTTCTTCTATCAGATGCCGTGTCGCTGATTTGATATCAAGCTCCTTGATCCATTTTGAGTTAACTTTTGTGCATGGCGAGAGAAAGGGATTCAGTTTCATTTTCTTACATATGTAATTCCAGTTTTTCCAGCACCATTTGTTGAAGATGCTATCCTTCCTTCAGTTTATGCTTTTAGCTCCTTTATCAAATATAAGATTGCTGTAATTTTGTGGATTGATTTCTGTGTCCTCTATTCTGTACCATTGGTCCACCCGCCAGTTTTGGTACCAGTACCATGCTCTTTTTGTTACTATTGCTCCGTAGTATAGTTTGAGGACATGTATCGCTATACCGCCTGATTCACACTTCCTGCTTAGAGTTGTCTTTGCTATACTGGGTCTTGTATTATTCCATATGAATTTCATAATTGTTTTATCTATTTCTACAGGAAATGCCGTTGGGATTTTGATTGGCATTGCATTAAACCTATAGAGAACTTTTGGTAATATCGCCATTTTGATGATGTTAATTCTGCCTATCCATGAACAGGGTATATTTTTCCATCTTGTAAGATCTTCTTCTATTTCTCTCTTTAGGGTTCTGTAGTTTTCATTGTGTAAGTCTTTCACATCTTTTGTTACGTTGATAACCAAATATTTTATTTTGTTTTTTTTGAGGATACTCTCAATGGAGTGGTTGTCCTCATTTCCGTTTCAGAGGATTTGTTGCTGATATTCAGGAATGCTTTTGATTTATGATTGTTGATTTTATATCATGCCACTTTGCTGAATTCATTTATTATCTCTAATAGTTTCTTGTAGACCCTTTTGGGTCTACTAGGTATAGAATCATGTCATCTGCAAATAGTGATAATTTAAGTTCTTCTTTTCCTATTTTTATGCCTTTAATTTCTTTCATTTGTCTAATTGCTCTGGCCAGTGTTCGAGAACTATGTTGAACAGAAATCGTGAGAGAGGGCATCCCTGTCTTGTTCCAGATTTTAGAGGGAATGCCTTCAATTTTTTCTCAATTCAGAATGATACTAGCCTGAGGCTTAGCATAGATTGCTTTTACAATATTGAGGTATGTTCCTGTTATCCCAGTTTTTCTAGAGTTTTAAACATAAAGGGATGCTGTACTTTATTGAATGCTTTTTCTGCATCTATTGGGGTGATCATATGGTTCTTATTTTTAAGTCTATTGATGTGGTGAATAACATTTATTGATTTCCGTATATTGAACCAGCCTTGTATCCCAGGAATGAATCCTACTTGATCATGTTGCACAATTTTTTAAATATGTTTTTGTATCTGATTCGCCAGAATTTTATTGAGGATTTTTGCATCTAGGTTCATTAGAGAGATTGGTCTGTATATTTGTTTCTTTGAAGGGTCTTTGTCTGGTTTAGGAATCAGGGTGATATTGGCCTCCTCTGCTGTATACCCATTCGGTCCTGGGCTTTTCTTAGTTGGTAGTCTTTGGATGGTTTCTTCTATTTTCTCAATTGATATTGGTCTGCTTAGGTTGTCTATATCCTCCTGACTCAATCTGGGCAGATCATATGACTTAAGAAATTTATTGATGCCTTCACTATCTTCTAATATAATTTCTGATTATCTTCTGTATTTCAGAAGTGTCTGTTGTGATATTGCCTTTTTCATCCCTTATGATAGTAATTTGAGTTCCCTCTCTTCTTCTCTTCATTAACATGGCTAAGAGTCTGTCGATTTTATTAATTTTTCAACTTTTAGCATTTTCAATTTTTTCAATTGTTTCTTTTGTTTCGATTTCATTAATTTCAGCTCTGATTTTAATTATTTCTTGCCTTCTACTTCTTTTTCTGTTGTTTTGCTCTTCTTTTTCTAGGATTTTGAAATGAACTATGAGATCATTTATTTGTTGTTGTTTTTTTTTTTCTTTTTTTAAGGAAAGAACTCCAAGCAATGAATTTTCCACTTAGAACTGCTTTCAATGTGTCCCATAGATTCTGATATGTTCTGTCTGTCTTTTTCATTTATGTCTAAGAATTTTTTTTATTTTTCTCCTTGATGTCTTCAATAACCCATTGATCATTCAGTACGTATTGTTCATTCTCCAAGTGATGCATGAATTTTCCTTCCTTCTTTTATTGTTGATTTTCAGTTTCATTCCATTACGATCAGATAAGATGCCTGGTATTATCTATACTCCTTTATATTGTCTAAGAGTTGTTCTGTGACATAATATATGATCTATTTTTGAGAGGTATCCATGTGCTGCTGAGAAAACAGTGTAACTGCTTGATGTTGGGTGGTATATTCTATATATGTTAATTAAGTCTAGGTTATTATTTGTGTTATTGAGTTCTATAGTTTCCTAATTCAACTTTTGTTTGGAATATCTGTCCAGTAGTGAGAGAGGTGTGTTGAAATCTCCCATGATTATTGTATGGTGGTCTACCAGACTCTTGAACTTGAGAAGAGTTTGTTTGATTAACATAGCTGAACCATTGTTTGGGGCACATATATTTATGATTGTTATGTCTTGTTGGTGTATGGTTCCCTTGAGCAATATGTAGTGTCCCTCTTTATCCCTTTTGATTAACTTTGTCTTGAAATCTATTTTATTTGATATGAGTATGGACACTTCTGCTTGTTTCCGTAGTCAATATGAGTGATATGATTTCTCCCAACCTTTCACCTTTAGTCTATATATGTCTTTTCCTATCAAATGTGTCTCCTGTAGGCAGAAAATTTTTGGGTCTTCTTTCGTGATCCATTCTACTAGCCTGTGTCTCTTAATTGGTGAGTTTAAGGCATTAACATTTAGGGTTATTTTTGAAATATGGGTTGTTCTTCCAGCCATATTTGTTTATTTATGTTACTAAACATGGTTTGTTTTTCTCTTTGATTATTTTTCGCCCCTTTACTGTACTACCTCCCACTGTTGGTTTTCATTGTTATTTTCCATTTCGTCTTCCTATAATGTTTTACCAAGAATCTTTTGAGGAGATGGTTTTCTAGCTGCAAATTCTTTTAACTTTTGTTTATCATGGAAGGTTTTAATTTCATCTTCCATCCTGAAGCTTAAAATCGCTGGATACACAATTCTTGGTTGGAACCCAATTTCTTTCAGTGATTGAAAAATGTTATTCCAGGATCTTCTAGCTTTCAGAGTCTGGGTTGAAAGATCAGCTGTTATCCTGATTGGTTTACCCCTAAATGTAATCTGCTTCCTTTCTCTTGTAGCTTTTAAAATTCTCTCTTTATTCTGTATGTTTGGCATCTTCATTATAATATGTCTCGGTGTTTATCTCTTATGATTTTGCACATTTGGCGTCCTGTAGGCTTCTAGGATTTGGGATTCTGTCTCATTCTTCATGTCTGGAAAGTTTTCTCATATTATTTCATTGAATAGATTGCTCAATCCTGTGGTTTGGACCTGTATACCTTCCTGTATCCCAATTACTCTTTAGTTTGGTCTCTTCATGTTATCCCATATTTCTTGGATGTTCTGCTCATGGTTTCTTAACAGTCTTGCTGAGCTTTCTATGTTCTTTTCAAGTTGAAATACTTTGTCTTCATTGTTCTAAGTGATCTATTCTGCTGGTAGTATTCTCAATTGAGTTTTTAAGTTGGTTTATTGCTTCCTGCATTTCTATGATTTCTGTTTGTGTGTTTTTTATAACCTCTATCTCCCTGTATAGTTGATCTTTTGCTTCTTGGATTTGTTTTTGTAATTCATTGTCAAAGTGATCTTTCATTGTCTGATTTTGCTGTCTAATGTCTCCCTGGAGACTTCAGATCATCTGAAGCAAGTATATCCTGATTCTTTATCTGACATTCCATATGCTGCAGATATTACCTCTTCTAATGTTGAGTTGACCTGCGTTGCTTGTGGTCCTTTCTTTCCTTGTCTTTCCCTACTGTTCACGTTTTTTTTTGGCTTGGTGAAACTTTTGTGTTATTGAATTTTACCCCTAAATGTTTATATTGCTATTGTATTCTTGAAAAGTCTCCCTCACAGGCGTAAGCAGCGGCTCTGCCCCTCCTCCAATTGGGGCAATGTGCCTACCACACCAGCACGCCGCTGGGCCTGTTCTGCCTCTTGGTAGCTGGTCCGCCTACCTTGCAGGAGCGGGCAGTTGATCTACCCCTCTGCGGGTGCTGGTCCTGTTGAGCCAGTGGGTAACAGGTCCAGCTACCTTGCAGGCACAGGCATCGGCTCTGCCCCTCCGCGCTCCGCTGGGCCTCTTCTGTCTGTGGGTTGCAGGGCTGTCTACATTGCAGGCGTGAGTGGCATCTCTGGCCCCCTCCAAACCGGGGCAATGTGTCTACCACGCTGGTAGGTCGCTGGGTCTGTTCTGCCTCTGGGTGAGAGGTCTACCTGCTTTGCAGGCACGGGCAGCGGCTCGGCCCCTCCCCAAACCTGGTTATGTGTCTAGCACCCTGGCGGGGCCTAGCACCTGGTCTGTCGGTGTTCGCAGGTCCACCTACTTCGCAGGCGCGGGGGCCGGCTCTGCCCCTCTGAAGGCAGCTGGGCCGCTTCAGCTGGTGGGTCGCAGGTTCACCTATCTTGAAGTCACAAGGGGTGTCTCTGTCCCTCCGCGGGTGTCTGGGCCTGTTCTGCCTGTGGGTCGCATGTCCGCGTTCCTTGCACGCGTGCAGTGGCTCTGCCCAACCCCCAACCAGGGTGATGTGTCTTTCACGATGGCGGGCCGCTAGGCCTGTTCTACGGGTGGCTCGCAGGTCCGCCTACCTTACAGGCGCGGTTGGCGGCTCTGCCCCTCCCTTCTCCATGTGTTTCTAAAGTTAACAAATATGAGAATTCCTGTCTCCATTTCTCTGTACCCTATTCAGCACATGCATTTTTATATTCACATATAGAATCCTACCTGGTATCACATGTACATACTTGTGAGGTTGCTGACTTTGCAAATACAAATTGTGAGAAGGGATCACTCCTCCTAAATGCTGTTGGAACTTACAATTCAAACTATGGGTGAGCTCCCTAGTTGAACAACATTATACATAAATCGATGCTCAGAAAAATGAAGATTTTTGGATTTGTGGATGATATATAATTCATGATGTATTTCGATTGGCATATATATTGCTACTTTTTAATGTATACGTGTGTGTGTGTGTGTGTGTGTGCATATATATATGTATAAACTCTCCAGATTTTTCAAAATATGAAATGTATGTGTCTTATTATATACTCCCTAAATTCATTGATGTTCATGAATGTGGATTTATATTCAACTTTTCATAAGAATGTTCTCAGAAATATTAATCCACCTGAAATACATATTTGTTTCCTAATACTGAAACTAACTTCAGTGAATGGTGCATACAAATCCTAATATTGCTATAGTAAATGACTCAGTTTAACGTCAATGCAAGTAGATTCCTATGGGACATGATATGTATTTTGACGTTCATTTTTATTCAAAACTGGTACATTAATATTTCTTCAGTTTTTGCACATAATAGAATACATATTTCATTCACAAATTCACAAATTTATAGGCATTTTTTTTCACTTTCAATTACTTCCTGCTTCAGAACATATGTATTCCCCCAGGTTTCTTGACTGCTCTTTTAATGAGACTTCTTTCCAAGCACATTATTTTCAATTTCCATAATCATTTTAGAAGCAAAGCTCACACACACTTCATGATAAACCATAACAGTGATATTACCATTAGATGTATAACTGGTTGGAATGATTGTATGAATATCAATATATGATTTCCAATATATATTCAGATATCAATTCAATCCATTATTTAAATTTGGAACCAGTTATATTATTTATTCACAGTATGGTCTATTCATGCATTATCTTTATATTCATATAACACAGAGTATACCTATTTGTACCCACAATACTAAATTATATGTCTTCAAAATATTGCTCCCAGAAATGGTGGAAGAAATACTCATGTCACCTGATCTATATATACATTAATCACAGTAATATTGTGGAAACAAAAAGCAAGGTCACACTTATGATTGTACCAAATCCTAAATGGAAAGTGAGCATGGATTAAAAAAAAATCCATGTCCAGGTTGCCTAATGCTCTCAAAAGTGAATCCTATTGGTGACTACATATTTGTTTCTTCCTGAAATTACATATTCAACCTCAACCCTGTTGAAAATGTCTAATCCTATCACTCACTTTATACTTTGCCTGATTTCCTAATGTCTCTATTGAAATCTGATTTCCTGTATTTTTTTTCCCATTTCATCATTATGACTGACTCTTCACATGTGCTGACATTTACTTTCACTCTCTACCCAAAACCCTATTGCTAAAGATCTTTTGGTCCAAATGCTATACACACTCTTCATTCTAAATCTACCGAATATCTTCCTAATCCACCAACTATCCCTTTTGGACTGGATTTTCTCTTCGACATTCAATCATCCAAAAGACAAGGTCCTATGCCATTGTATATCAATTAATCTGAGACACCTGTGCAGAACATAATTCAAAGCTAAGAATCCCAATAGTGGGGCCAATTCCCTTCTGTGCTTCAAAAATTACCTAGATTTCTTTTTTCATACTTATATTTCACCTATATATTCTTGAAAATATAGCAAAATTCCAATACCATTATTCATCCAAGAGAATGATTCCTAACCCAAATGGAAGCTGTTATTAACCTTAACCATACAATGTTTCCTCAATCTAACTTTACAGAAGAGGAGGGACAGAATTAGTCTTCCAATACAGGAGTGTAGGGGATCTTCCACCTGCTGAGAACCTCAAAGTTTCATGCAGAAATGATCCCTGGAGAAGATGTAGGCAGCTATGAAGGACCTGAGAGAGCAAAAGTCATCTTCCATGGCAAACAACCCAGTCAGGATGAAGGGATGTGTCAGAATAAGCCTCACTCTTCTTAATGTAGAGAAGATGGACCAAACCAGTCCAGTGTAGACAGCTGTTCCTGGCTGCCTATGGTTGATATACAATCCTCAGTTGTGAACGTATCACAGGAAATAGGGGCACTCTCCATCTCATGGGAACCTTGGAAGCAAATTTTAGGACAAAGTGGTTTCCAAAGCAGTGACCTCATTCAGTTAACAAAGGAGGTGACCTTCCTCACTTCTTTGGTGATAGAACTCTCTGAACTTGGGATCCAGGAAGCCAGGCTACCAGAGGCAGTCCCAGTACCATTCCCAGTGGGCTCACTTATTTGGATTTACCAAGAACAGAGTCAGTCTTTCTTGGTACATACTGATGTGAGAATGGCCAAATTTCAGGAGAGCTCAGAAGAGGGGCCTTTCCTGAGAAAGCAGGAAGTTGCTCACAGCTGGCTCCTGACCACTTCACAGATTTGGCCAAAAAGACCAGATCTGAGACAGGACAGAACATTTCAGGGAACATAATAAGGCTCACAAGTCAGAGGACACTCCGGATAGTCACAGACCTCTTTGGGGGAAGGAGGTGCCTTTGTGGGTGTGGGTGTGAGTTTGTGGTTTTGTCTCATTTTCTGAGAATAGGTAAAAAAGGCGGTTTGTTTGGTTTGGAGTGGACTGTTCCTAGTAAGTCGTTTCACAAAGTGAGTGTTTCTATGTCTGTGTATCCCACTGTGTCTGTGGTTGTAGACATTTGAAAAGAGAATTCATCAATGGATGTGTCCTGTTTAGTAGAAACCTACCCAGCATTCATTCTGCCCAATTGATGAATGGACTGTGGCTTCCCTTATGGATGGGCAACACCTACTAATTTCCTAAGTTCCTGTTTTCTTCCTGATTCTGGCCACTCTCCAGAATAGGCTCATGGTTCTGTGTCCAAGATATGTACCACCTCCAAGCTCTGTGACAAGGCCATGTAATGGATAGCTAAAGGGAATGGCTAGCATCTCAAAAAACTCAGATATCAGTGTGACCAGGAAAGCCTCAGTGGAGAAACTCTGCTTTGGGTTTTTTGCTAACCAATTCTTCTCTTCCCCTGAATGTGAGGAAGGTCTTGGCCTCAAGACACCGCTTTGTGAAGCCTGAAGAAAACAGTTTTAAAATGGAAATAAATGGGCATCACCTGTGGCTCTTTGTTAATTTCTTTGGAAATGGATGTGTCGGAATCAGTCTCTTGGCCCTGTGTGAGGCTGTGGCTTAGGTTCTCAGCACCTGATGCATCTAAAGAATGATCCCATGTGTGCATCCAAAACCAAAATGGGAAAGAGATCAGTAATTGTTGATGAAGTCTCTCGCCTTCCTCTCTTAGGTTCCTGACCACCATCAAGTGAGAATAGAGATCCTTTGAATCAAATGAGTTCTTCTAAGCCCTGCAAAGGCTATCCCATACATGCTTGTGTTTTCTCATGACTCCGAATCACATAAAGAATCTATACCTGACAGTCAGTAGGTCTCAAATTGGAGAAGCAGAGCAGTATTAAAGGAAGGCATTTTTGATCCCTTGTGGTTCACAGGAAGGGTGTACAGGCCACCCTGCCTTTAGGAAAATGACGGGCAAGCGAGGTTATTTGGACTCTGTGTTGGGCTTCGCCCCTCATGGAAACATCCAGCCAGAGGTTATGAGGAGTGTCTATATAGAAGAAGATGAGGGCCATGTGGGAGTGTTTTGGTTTTAATTGTGGTTATTTGTGTGGAAGTTGGAAGCGATGACTGGGTCCACCTGGGCTTAAACTCTGGTGTGATACCCTATAGAGACTGAGTCCTGGAACTGACCTCAGAGAAGTATTGCCATGAATTGTGTTGGGATATTAGGAGGCCACACATGAGAGTCACCATTGGAAACTGAGATCTATTCCCAGTGTGGCTTTCCACAGAGCACTGGGAATCTCAGCCAAGGTATCACATAATTTTATTCTGAAACACTTGGCAGCAATAGTTGAGAGTCAAAACACAAATGCACTTCACATTGTAGACCTCAATGGGCCTGGCTTCATGTGGCCTTTTGGCCACTCTTTGGGAAATCTTGGCAGTGAGAGTTCTCCAGATCTTTCTTTGAAATGAGCTTCTTCACCATTTAATGGTTACCGAATTAAATGAAACACTCAGTGCCTCCAACTTCAACCTTGAAAGATGGGCTCGATAAATACCATGAAATTTTTGAAATTCCCATATCCAGGAGGCACTGGAGAACCATTGGATATCCTATTGGTGATCATGAGTGTACCAGACAGTGCCTTGATTGGCTGGGTTTCACGAAAATGGTGTAGAACAGAGATTCCAGTAAGTTGGAGCCTGCTGAATAGTGGGCCTAGAGCAAAGGTGGGCATGTGTGAGATAAAACATCTGTGGTGCTTCCATGTGGATTTCCCAATGGCTTCCAAATGGCTTGTGACTGACATGGTGCAGCCAGCAGACCCTTATATGTAAATGATTCTTGTTATATGGGTAAGTTTCAGGGCAATGTTCAGAATCAGGTTCCTATGGTCAAGGGGTCAAGCTATGTTGGACAGAAGCCTGGTTTGTGCATTCTCCTGCAGACCCTGTCCCACCACACGTGACAGAACTCCCTCCAGCACTGTGTCCCAGGTGAACTCCTTGTATTTCGTGAAGGAAATACTGAACTCCCAGTGTAGCAGCAAAAAATATCACAAAAATTGGAGGATGATCAAATGGCTTCACAGTCCACATGAGGAGACACTTAGCCCCAAGTGGCCACAGTTGACCCCGAAAGAGAGAATTCAGCAATGCTGCCTCATGATCATTGGTAAATAAGAAAGCATCTCCTCCAGGTCACATAGATGCAGACCCAGCTTTTATGGTCTCACTACAAAAAAAGCTAAAGCTCCTGACAACAACATATATTTCAAGAGCCCAACATCAGAGCCAGTTTTTCCAGAAGCCTTTAGGCTAGCAGAGCTCCATGTTTTTGGAGTGTTTACATTGTCCCTTACTTTTGGAATCTCGCCTTCTAAATGCAAGTTTGTGAACTCCTGAGCATATTAAATTCCAGATATGTATTCACAGATTTTCTTACTCATCTCCTCTACATGTGTTACTTGGGACGAAGTTAAGGTCAAGGCATTGTTGTGGATGAGAGTCGGAAGATTTTTGTGTAGCACATATTTGCATACACATTGGATTCATTTTCCAATTTTCCTTTCGAAATACTGAATCCCTGAAACTAACCCATACCCTACAAGACTCTGACAAGTAATCCTAACGTAATGGAGAAAAATAACCCAAACAGAACAGAAATACAAACATATCAGAGGAGGCATGGTGTACCATTGAATTAACTTTTCCATTATATAGGGAAGGAGTTTTAAATCTAGTCAATTTTTCGTTGAAAGAGTTGTCCATGTATTTTTAAACTTATCAAATATGTGAATTCCTGTCTCCCCCATTTCTTTGTATCCTATTCAGCACATGTATTTTTATATGCACATATAGAATTGTACCTTGTATCACACATATATTCTTGTGAGGTGGCTGACTTGGCAGATACAAATTGTGAGAAAAGTTCACTCCTCCTAAACGCTGTTGGAACTGAAAATTCAACCTATGGGTGAGCTTCCTAGTTGAACAACATTATACATAAATCCATGTTCAGTAAAATGAATATTTTTGGATACGTGGATGATATATATTTCATGATGAATTTCGATTGGCATATATATTGCTAGTTTTTAATGTCTGTGTGTGTTTGTATATATATATATATATATATATATATATATATATATATATATATATATATATACTGTCAAGATTTTTCAAAATATGAAATATATGTGTATTTTGGCCACTCTTTGGGAAGCCTTACCTGTGAGAGTTCTCGAGAGCTTTCATTGAAATGATTTTCCTCAACATTTAATGGTTCCTGAATGAATTGAAACCCACAGTGCCTCCAACTTCATCCTTGAAAAATGGCTCTATAAATACCATGAAATTCCCCTGACCAGGTGGCACTGGAGAACCTTTGGATGTCTTGTTGCTGATCATGAGTGTACCAGACAGTGCCTTGACTGACTCGATTTCATGAAAATTGTGCAGAACAGAGATGCCAGTAAGTTGGAGAGTGCTGAGAAGTGGGCCCAGGGCTGTGGTGTGCAGGTGTATGATAAAACATCTGTGGTGGGGCCATTTGGGTCTGCCATTGACTTCCAAATGGCTTGTTGCTTACATGGTACAGCTAGCCGACCCTTATCTGTAAAGGCATCTTGTTATATGTAAAGGTTTCAGGACAATGTTCAGAATCAGTTTGCTATGGATAATGTTTCAAGTTATGTGGGATAGAAGTCTGGTTGGTGAATTCTCCTGTAGACCCTGACCCTCCACACGTGACAGAACTCGCTCCAGCACTGTGTCCCAGTTGAACTCCTTGTATTTCATGAAGGAAAAACCAAACCCCAGTGCAGCAGCAAGAAACACCACGAAAATTGTAGGATGGCCAATTGGCTTCACAGTCAAGACGGGGAGACACTTACCCCTCCGTGGCCACAGTTTACCTTCAAAGGAAGAATTGAGCACTGCTGCCTCATGTTCTTTTGGAAAATAAGAAACCATGTCCTCCAGGTCAGATAAATGAAGACCCATCTTTGATGGTATCACTACAAAGGAAGCTAAAGCTCCTGACAACAACATATATTTCAAGTGCCCAACCTCAGAGGCAGTTTCTCAAGAAGTCTTTAGGCCAGCAGAGTTCCATGAATTTGGACTGTTTATCCTGTCCCTTAAGTTTGAAAACTCCTCTAAAGTGCCCAAGCTTGTGAACTCCTGAGCATTTTCCATTCCAGATATGTATTCACAGATTTTCTAACTCTTGTCCTCTAATTGTGTCTTACTTGGGTGAAGGTAATGTCAAGGCATTGCTCTGAATGAGAGTGGAAAGTTTTTTTGTAGCGCATATTTGCATACACAATGGATTCATTTTCCTTTATTTCCATTTGAATTACTGAATCCATGACACTAACGCATACCCTACTAGACTCTGACTACTAATGCTAATATGATGGAGAAAAATAACCCAAACACAATAGAAATACAAGCAGTTCAGAAGAGGCATGGTGTATAGTTGGACTTGCCTTTTGCATGATAAAGGGTAGTTGTTAAAAATCTGGTTAATTTTTAATTGATATAGTTCTCCATGTGTTTTGAAAGGTATCAAATATGTGAATTCCTGTCTCCCTTTCTCTGTTGCCTATTCAGCACATGTATTTTTATATGCACAAATAGAATCCTACCTGGTACCACACGTACATTATTGTGAGGTGGCCTACTTGGCAGATACAAATTGTGAGAAGAGATCACTCCTCCTAAACGCTGTAGGAACTGAAAATTCAACCTATGCGTGAGCTTCCTAGTTGAACAACATTACACATAAATCCATGTTAAGTAAAATAAATATTTTTGGATCTGTGTATGATATGTATTTCATGATGAATTTTGATTGGCATATATATTGCTACTTTTTAATATCTCTGTATGTGTTTTGTGAAAAATCTGCACTCTATAGATTATTCAAAATATGAAATATATGTGTCTTATTATACACTCCTTAAATTCATTCATGTTCATGTATGAGACCACGGCTCATGCAACAGCAAAAGACATTTATTGAGGATCCAATCCAGTATGCTAGGGCTCCGTGGTCACTCAAGAAGGGAGAGCAGCCCAGATCTCCGAGCTGAGGTTGAGCAGTGCTTAAGTACACTTTTTGGGGAGGGCGAGACTTTACATATATCACAGTATCTTTTAAAAAATCATCATACACTGCGGGAAAATCAAACAACAAATCCTAAACATGATTAGTTCATTCATTGGTGGGAACATGTCAGGCAGGAGGGATAGGTCAGTTCTACAGCGGGGTACAGATTCAAATTGATTAGATTAGGCCCTGCGATGCATATGTGCCAAGCCACACAGGGTCCTAGGTTATTAAACAACCAGGCGATCAGGGGGAATATTTACTGGGCAGTCCAGAAATTGTCCTACAAGTAACAGGAATTTCAGATTTTTCATGTAGCATAGGGACTTAACAATACCTGGTCCTTTACATTTTAAATCAGGCCTTGAATCTTAGAAACTTTACAAACCCGGTCTTTTACACTTTAACTTTTACACTTTAATTTCAATTTCTTTTACCCTTAAAGATCACTCCTGGTTCACAAGATGGGTGTCCAAGCCACCCTGACTTTAGGCAAATGAGGGGCAAGGGAGCTTATTTTGGACACTGTCTTGGGCTGTGCCCCTCATGGAAACCTTCAGCCATATGTTATGATGAGTGTCTTTATGGAAGAAGATGAGGGTCATGTAGGAGTGTTTTGGTTTTAATTGTGGTCATTTGTGTGGCGGTTGGAAGAGATGACTTGGTCCACCAGGGCTTGAACTCTGCTCTGATACTCCTTAGAGACTGAGTTCTGGAACTGACTTGAGAGAAGTATTGCCATGAATTGTTTTGGAATTATATTAGGCCACACATGAGATTAGCCCTTGGAAACTGAGATCTAGGCCCAGGGTGGCTTTCCACCGAGCACTGGGAATCTCAGCCAGGGTAACACATGATTTTTTTACTGAAAGACTTGGAAGTCATAGTTGAGACTCAAAACACACATGTATCTCATATTGTAGACCTCAATGAGCCTGGCTTCATGTGAACTTTTGGGCACTCATTGGGAAGCCTTGCCTGCGAGAGTTCTTCAGAGCTTTCATTGAAATGAGCTTACTCACCATTTAATGGTTCCTGAATGAATTGAAACCCACAGTGCCTCCAACATCATCCTTGAAAAATGGCTATACAAATACCATGAAATTTTTGAAATTTCCATGACCAGGTGGCACTGGAGAAACTTTGGATGTCCTGTTGCTGATCATGTGTGTACCAGACAGTTCCTTGATTGACTGGTTGTCATGAAAATGGTACAGAACCGAGATGTCAGTAAGTTGGAGCCTGCTGAGTATTGGGGCTAGAGCAGTGGACTATACATTTGTGAATAAATATCTGTGGTGGGACCACGTGGATCTCCCTTTGGCTTCCAAAATACTTGTGACTGATATGGTGCAGGCAGCAGACCCTTATATGTAAAGGCATCTTGTTTTATTGAGAGGTTTCAGGGCAATGTTCAGAATCTGGTTGCTATAGTCAAGGGGAAAGCTATGTGGGATAGACCCATGTTTCGAACATTCTCCTGAAGACCCTGAGCAATCACACGTGTCAGAGCTCCCTCCAGAATTGTGTCCCAGTTGAACTCCTTGTATTTCATTAAGCCAATTCCAAACTCCCAGTGCAGCAGTAAGAAACACCACAAAAATGGAGGATGACCAAATGGCTTCACAGACCACACGGGAGACACTTAACTCCCAGTGGCCACAGTTTACCAAGAAAGAATTCAGAACTGCTGCCTCATGTTCATTAGAAAATAAGGAACCATTTCCTCCAGGTCACATAGATGCAGACCCACATTTGATGGTGTCACAATGAGGAAGCTAAATCTCCTGACAACTTCATATATTTTATGTTCCCAACCTCAGAGGCATTTTCTCAAGAAGTCTTAAGGCCAGCAGAGCTCCAAGTTTGTGGAGTGTTTAACCTCTCCCTTACTTTTGGAAACTGCTCTACCACATCCAATGTTGTAAACTCCTGAACATTTTCAGTTCCACATATGTAATCACAGGTTTTCGAACTCCTCTCCACTAATTGTGTCTTACTTGGAGTGAAGTTAATGTAAAGGAATTGTTCTGGATGAGAGTGGCAAGATTTTTGTGTAGCACATATTTGCATACACATTAGATTTATTTTCCTATTTTCATTTGAAATACTGATCCCCGACACTAACACATACCCTAATAGACTCTGACTACTAATGCTAATATGATGGATAAAAAGAAAACTAACAGAATAGAAATACAGGCCTTTAATAGGAGGCATGGTATATACTTGGAATTTCCTTCTGCTTTATCAAGGGTATGTGTTATAAATCTTGTCAAATTTTCATTGTAATATTTCTCCATGAGATATATATATATATATATATATATATATATATATATATATATATATATCTAGATTTTTCAAAATATGAAAAACATGTGTCTATTAAACACTATCTAAATTCATTCATATTCATGTATGTGGATATAAAATCAACTTTTCATAAGATTATTCTCAGAAACATTCAACCACCTGAAATACATATTTGTTTCCTCATCCTGAGAACTAACTTCAGTGAATCGTGCTTACAAACCCTAATATTTTTACAGTAACTGACACAGTTTATCATCAAAGCAAGCTGGGAATGGAACCACCATTTGACCCAGCTATTGCCCTTCTCGGACTATTCCCTGAAGACCTTAAAAGAGCGTATTACAGGGATACTGCCACATCGATGTTCATAGCAGCACAATTTACAATAGCTAGATTGTGGAACCAACCCAGATGCCCTTCAATGGATGAATGGATTAAAAAAATGTGGCATCTATACACCATGGAGTATTACGCAGCACTAAAAAATGACAAAATCTTGGAATTTGCAGGGAAATGGATGGCACTAGAGCAGATTATGCTTAGTGAAGCTAGCCAATCCCTAAAAAACAAATACCAAATGTCATCTTTGATATAATGAGAGCAACTAAGAATAAAGCAGGGAGGAAGAGCAGGAAGAAAAGATTAACATTAAACAGAGACATGAGGTGGGAGGGAAAGGGAGAGAAAAGGGGAATTGCATGGAAACGGAGGGAGACCCTCATTGTTATACTAAATTACATATAAGAGGTTGTAAGTGGAATGGGAAAATAAACAAGGTGAGAAATGAATTACAGTAGAAGGGGTAGAGAGAGAAGATGGGAGGGGAGGGGAGGGGGGATAGTAGAGGATAGGAAAGGTAGCAGAAAACAACAGTTACTATTATGGTATTATGTAAAAATGTGGATGTGTAACCCATGTGATTCTGCAATCTGTACTTGGGGCAAAAAAGGGAGTTCATAACTCACTTGAAGCTAATGTATGCTAATGTATGAAATATGATATGTCAAGAGCTTTGTAGGGTTTTGAACAACCAAAAAAAAAAAATAAAATTAAAAAAAAAAGAAAGAAACACCACAAAAAGGGCAGGATGACCAAATGGCTTCACAGTCCACTCAGGGAGACAATAAGCTTCCAGTGGCCACAGTTTACCAACAAAGAGAGAAATCAACACTGGTACCACATGTTCAATGGAAAATAAGAAACGATGTCCTCCAGGTCACATAGATGCAGATCCAGGTTTGATGGTCTCACCAGAAATGAAGCTAAAGCTCCAGACAACAAGATATATTTCAAGTGTTCAAACTCAGAGGCAGTTTTACAAGAAGGCTATTGGCCAGCAGAGTTCCATGTTTGTGGAGTGTTTACACAGTCACTTACTTTTGGAAACTCCTCTACCACCTCCAAGGTTGTGAACTCCTGTGCATTTTCCATTCCAGATATGTATTCACAGATTTTCTAACTCTTCTCTTCGAATTGCATCTTACATGGGTGAAGGTAATGTCAAAGGATTTATCTGGATGAGAGTGGGAAGACTTTTGTGTAGGACATATTTGCATACATATTTGATTCATTTTCCAATTTTCCATTTCAAATACTTTATCTCTGACACTAAACCACACCCTACTAGTCTCTGACTACTAATCCTAATATGAGGCAGAAAAATAACCCAAACATAATAGAAATACAAGCAGTTCAGAGGAGGCATGGTGTATAGTTGGACTTGCCTTTTGCATTTTAAAGGTTAGGGGTTATAAATCTAGACAATTTTTTGTTGCAATAGTTGTCCATGTGGTTTTAAAGATAACAAATATGTGAATTCTTGTCTCTCTTTCTCTGTAGCCCACTCAGCAAATATATTTTTATATACACATAGAGAATCCTACCTGGTACTACACGTACATTCTTGTGAGGTGGCTAACTTGGCAGATACAAATTGAGAGAAAAGATCACTCCTTCTAAATGTCGTTGGAACTGAAAATTCAACCTATGGGTGAGCTTCCTAGTTGAACAAAATTATACACAAATCCATGTTCAGTACAATGAATATTTTTGGATCTGTGGATGATATATATTTCATGGTGAATTTTGATTGGCATATATTGCTATTTTTAATGTCTCTGGGTGTGTATGTGTGTGTGTCTGTGTGTGTATATATATTTATATATATATATATATATATATATATATATATATATATATACACTCTCTCCTTCTATTTTTCAAAATATGAAATATATGTGTCTTATATACACTCCCTAATTTTATTCATGTTCATGAATGTGGATTTATAATCAACTTTTCACAAGATTATTCTCAAAAAATTTCATCCACCTGAAATACATATTTGCTTCCTAGTACTGAAAACTAACTTCAGTGAATGGTGCATACAAATCCTAATATTTCTATAGTAACTGACACAGTTTATCATCAATGCAAATAGATGCCTATGGGACATGATGTGTTTATCGATGTTCATTTTTATTCAACACTGGGACATTACAATTTCTTCAGTTTATGCACATCATAGGATATATATTTCCTCCACAGGTTAGCAAATTTATAGGCATTTGTTTCACTTTCAATCACTTCCTGCTTTAGAACACATGGATTCCTCCATGTTTCTTGACTGATCTTTTCATGAGATTTCTTTCCAAACATATTATTTTCGAATTCCTTTATCACTTTTGAAGCAAAACGGACACACACTGCATGATAAATCATAACTATAATATCACTATTAGATGTATAACTGGTTGGAATGAATGATTTTATATTAATATAAGATTTCTTATATATTTTCAGATATCAATTCAATACATTTTGTAAAGGGGAACCAATTATATTATCTATTCACAGTATGGTCTATTCATGCATTATCTCTATATTCATAGACACAGGTTACACCTCTTTGTACCCCCAATACTAATTTATACATCTTCAAAATATTGCTCCCAGAAATGGTGGAAGAAATACTCATGTCACCTGATCTACATATGCATGTTATCACAGTAGTATTCTGGACACAAAATGCAAAAGTCACACGTATGACTGTAACAAAGCCTAAACGGAAACTGAACATGGATTACTAAAAACATCCATGTCCAGGTTGCCTAATGCTCTCAAATGATCATCCTGTTGGTGACTACATATTTGTTTCTTCCTAAGATTATATATTCAACCTCAATACCATTGAAAATGTCTAATTTTTTCACTCACTTTGTACTTTGCCTGATTTCCTAATGTCTCTATTGATATCTACTTTCCTACATATTTTCTCCAGTTCAACATTGTGACTGACCCTTCACATGTGCTGACATTGACATTCACTCTCTAACCGAAACCCTATTGCTTATGAACTTTGGTCCAAATCCTATACTCACTCTTCTTCCGAAACATACTGACTATGTTGCTGATCCTATCGACTATCCCTTTTTGAGTAGATGTTCTCTACTACATTCAATCATCCAAGGTACAAGATCCTATGCCATTGTATAAAGATTTTTCTGAAACATGTATCTAGAACGTAATTCAAAGCTACGTATCGCAATCAGTTGCCCAATGCTTTTCTGAGCTTCAAATCTTACCTAGATTTCTGTTTTCATACTTATATTTCATCTCTATATTCCTATAAATATTGCAGGTTCCCAATACCATTATTCATCCCGCATAATGATTCCTTGCCCAAATCGAACCTGTTATTAACCCTAACCATACACTGTTGCTTCAATCTAAAATTACAAAAGAGCAGGGACAGAGTTCGCCTTACAATACAGGAATGTAGGGTATCTTCCAACTGCTGAGAACCTCAAAGTTCGATGCAGAAATGATCCCTGGAGAAGATGTAGGCAGCTATGAAGGATCTGAGAGAGCAAAATCCATCTTCATGGAAAACAACCTGAACAGGACGAAGGGATGTGTATGCATCAGCCTTTCTCTTCTTAATGTAGAGAAGATGGACCTAAGCAGGCCTGCGTGGAGAGCTGTTCCCAGGTGCCTATTTTGATATACCATTGTAACAAGTCAAATTGTCACACAAAGTAGGAGCAGCCTCCATCTCATGGAACCCTTGGAAGCAACGGTTAGGACAAAGTTGTTGCCAAGGCAGTGACCTCATTCAGTTCCTGAAGGAAGTGTCCTAGCTAACTTCCTTGGTGATGAAACTCTCTGAAATTGTGATGCAAGAAGCCAGGCACCGAGAGCCAGTCCCAGTCCCAGTCCCAGTGGGCTCACTTGTTTGTATTTACCAAGTACAGATTCAGACCTTCTTGGTAACTACTGATTTGAGGATGGCCAAATGCCAATTGAGCTCTGAAGAGAGGCCTTTCCTGAGATAGCAGGTAGTCGCTAACTGCAGGCTCCTCAAAGCATCACAGAGTTGGCCAAGGAGACAAAATCTGAGAGAGGAAAGGCCATTTCGAGAGGAACATAGTATGGCCCACCAGTCAGAGGACACTCCAGATAGTCACAGATCCACTTTTGGGAATGAGGTGACTTTATGTGTGTGGGTGTGAGTTTGTGGTTTTGTCTCATATTCTGCGAATAGGTAATAAAGGTGGTTCGTTTGCTTTGGAGTCTACTGTTGATAGTAACTCTTTTGACAAGGCGAGTGTTTCTATGTCTGTGTATCCACTGTGTCCGTGGTTTTAGACATTAGAAAAGAGAATGCATCAATGGAGGTGTCCTGTCTAGTAGAAAGCTTCCCAGCATTCATCGTTCATAAGTGATGAATAGACTGTGGCTTGTCTTATGGATAGGAAACAACTACTAACTTCCTAAGTTCCGGTTTTCTTCCTGAATTCTGGCCACTCTCCAGAATGAGCTCATGATTTATTGTCCAAGATATGTATAACCTCCATGCTCTGTGACATGGCCATGTTCTTGATAGCTGAAGGGAATGGGAACATCTCAGATATTAGTGTGACCAGTAAAGTCTCATTGGAGAAACCCTGCTTTGGGCCATTTGCTTACCTATGGTTCTGTTGCCTTGAATGTCAGGAAGGTCTTTGTTTCAGGCCACCCCTTTTTGAAGCCTGAAGAAACAGTTTTCAAATGGAAATGAATGGGCATCACCTGTGGCTCATTGCTTAATTTCTTTGGAAAGGGATGTGTCTTAATCAGACACTAGGCCCTGGTTGAGGCTGTGGCTAAGATTCTCAGCTCCTGATAAATCTAAAGAAGATCCCATGTGTGCATCCAAAACCAAAATGGCAAAAGGATCAGTCATTGTGGATGAAGTCTCTTGCCTTCCTCTGTTAGGTTCCTGACGTCCATCAAGTGAGAATAGGATTCCTATAGGTCAAATGAGTTATTCAAAGTCCTGCATAAGTGCTTGGTTTCTCTCATGATGCCAAATCACATAAGCAATCTATACCTGACAGTCAGTAGGCCTCAAATTGGAGAAGCAGAGCAGTATTAACGGCACGCCTATTTGATCACTCTTGGTTCACAGAAAGGGTTTCCAGACCACCCTAAATTTAGACAAATGAGGGGCAATGGTGGATATTTTGGACACTGTCTTGGGCTGCATCCCTCATGGAAACCTCCAGCCAGAGTTTATGATGAGTGCCTATATGGATGAAGATGAGGGCCATGTGGGAATGTTTTGGTTTTAATTGTGGTCATTTGTGTGGCGGTTGGAAGAGATGACAGGGTCCACATGGGCTTGAACTCTGGTGTGATTCTCCTTGGAGACTGAGTTCTGGAACTGACCTCAGAGAAGTATTGCCATTAATTGTGTTGGCATTGTAGGAGGCCACACATGAGAGTTGCCCTTGAAACCTGAGATCTAGGCCCAGGATGGCTTTCCACAGAGAGCTGAAAATCTCAGCAAGGATATCACATGATTTTATTCTGAAAAACTTGGCAGCCATAGTTAGAGTCAAAAGACACATGGACCTCACGTTGTAGACCTCAATGGGCCTGGCTTCATGTGACCTTTTGGCCAGTGTTTGGGAAGCCTTGCCTGTTAGAGTTCCTCAGAGCTTTCATTGAAATGAGCTTCCTCCCCATGTAATGGTTCCTGGATGAATGGAAACCCCAAAGTGCCTCCAACTTCATTCTTGAAAAATGGAAAGAAAAACACCATGAAATTTTTGAAATTCCCAATGACCAGATGGCACTGGAGAACCATTGGATGTCCTGTTGCTGATCATGAGTGTAACAGACAGTGCCTTGATTGACTGGGTTTCATGAAAATGGTGTAGAACAGAGATGCCAGTAAGTTGGAGCCTGCTGAGTAGTGGGCCTAGAGCAGTGGTAGGCAGGTGTGTGATAATACATCTGTGATGTGGCCATGTGGATCTGCCATTGGCGTCCAAATGGCTTGTGACTGACTTGATGCAGCCAGGAGACCATTATATGAAAAGGCATCTTGTTATATGCAGAGTTTTCAGGGCAA
Source organism: Callospermophilus lateralis (assembly GCF_048772815.1). Classification (NCBI taxonomy): domain Eukaryota; kingdom Metazoa; phylum Chordata; class Mammalia; order Rodentia; family Sciuridae; genus Callospermophilus; species Callospermophilus lateralis. The sequence continues at coordinate 246,522 of NW_027516748.1, forward strand.
TGTTCAGAATTAGGTTGCTATGGTCAAGGTGGCAAGCAATGTGGAATAGAAGCCCAGTTGGTGCATTCTCCTGCAGAGCCTGACCCACCACACGTTACAAGACTCCCTCATGCACTGTGTCCCAGTTGAACTCCTTGTATGTCATGAATCAAATACCAAACTCCCAGTGCAGCAGCAAAAAAACACCACGAAAAGTGGAGGATGACCAAATGGCTTCAAAGTCCACACGGGGTGTCACTTTGCCCGAAGAGGCCACAGTTTACCTACAAAGAGACTTCAGCACTGCTGCCTCATGTTCATCGGAAAATAAGAAACCATGTCCTCCAGGTCACATAGATACTGACCCAGGTTTGATGGTCTCACTTCAAAGGAAGCTAAAGCTCCTGACAACAACATATATTTCAAATGCCCAAACTCAGAGGCAGTTTCTCAAGAAGTCTTTAGGCCAGCATAGCTCCATGATTGTGGAGTGTTTACACTGTCCCTTACTTTTGGAAACTCCTCTACCACCTCCAAGGTTGTGAACTCCTGAGCATTTTCCATTCCACATATGTATTCACAGATTTTCTAACTCTTCTTTTCTAATTGTGTTTTACCTGGGGCGAAGATAATTTCAAGGCATTTTTCTGGATGAGAGTGGGAATATTTTTTTGTGGCACATATTTGCATACACATTGGATTTATTTTCCTATTTTCCATTTGAAATACTGAATCCGTGACACTAACCCATACCCTACTTGTCTCTGACTACTAATCCTAATAAGATGGAGAAAAATAACCCAAACAGATTATAAATACAAGCAGTTCAGAGGAGGCATGGTGTATAGTTGGACATGGCTTTTGCATGACAAAATGTAGGTGCTATAAATCTAGTCGATTTAAATTGAAATAGTTCTCCATGTATTTTTAAATTTAACAAATATGTGAATTCCTCTCTCCCATTTTATGTAACCAATTGAGCACATCTATTTTTATATGCACATATAGAATACTACCTGGTATCACACATACGTTCTTGTGAGGTGTCTGACTTGACAGATACAAATGATGAGAAGTGATCACTCCACCTAAACGCTATGGGATTTGAAAATTCATCCTATGTGTGAGCCTCCTAGTTGAACAATATTATACATAAATCCATGTTCAGTAAATTGAATATTTTTCTATCTGTGTAAGATATATATATCACGGTGAATTTCGATTGGCATATATATTGCTACTTTTTAATGTCTCTCTCTCTCTCTGTGTGTATATATACACACTCCAGATTTTTTTTAAATATAAAATATATATGCCTTATTATACACTCCCTAAATTTTTTCATATTCATGTATGTGGATTTATAGTCAACATTTCAAAAGGTTATTCTCTGAAATATTCATCCACCTGAAATACATATTTGCTTCCTAGTAATGAAAACTAACTTCAGTGAATGGTGCATACATATCCTAATATTTCTACAATAATTGACCCAGTTTCTCATTAATACAAGTAGATTCATATGGGACATGATGTGTATTTTCATGTTCATTCTTATTCGCCACTGGTACATTACTATTTCTTCAGGTAATGCACATAATAGAGTATATATTTCATCCACAAGTTAGCAAAATTATGGGTATGTGTTTCACTTTCAATAATTTTCTGTTTCAGAACACATGTATTCCTCCATGTTTCTTGACTGGTCTTTTCATGAGACTTCTTACCAAACCCATTATTTTCGATTTCCATAATCCCTTTTGAAGCAAAACTCACACACCGTTCATGATAAACCATAACCCTAATATTACCATTAGATGTATAACTGGATGGAATGAATGATTGTATATCAATATAAGATTTCTTATATATTTTCAGATATCAAATCAATCCATTATTTAAAGTGGAACCAGTTATATTATTTATTCACAGTATAGTCTATTTATGCATTGTCTCTATATTCATAGACACAGGGTACACCTCATTGTAAACTCAATACTAATTTATACGTATTCAAATTATGGCTCCCAGAAATGGTGGAAGAAATATTCATGTCACCTGATCTACATATACAATTTAACCCAGTAATATTCTGGACACAAAAAGAAAAGGTCACACTTATGTTTCTACCAAAGCCTAAATGTAAAGTTAACATGGATTACTAAAAACATCCATGTCCAGGTTGCCTAATGCTCTCAAAAGTCAATCCTATTTGTGACAATATATTCGTTTCTTCCTAAGATAATATATCCAAAATCAACCCTGTTGAAAATGCCTAATTCTATCACACACTTTATACTTTGCCTGATTTCGTAATGTCTCTATTGATATCTGCTTTCCTACATATTTTCCCCAGTTCATCATTGTGATGGTTCATATGTGCTCACATTTACATTCACTCTCTAACCAAAACCCTATTGCTAAAAAACTTTTGTTCCAAATCCTATACTCACTCTCCTTCCTAAACATACCAACTATCTTCCTAATCCTACCGACTATCCCTTTTTGACTGGATGTTCTCTTCTACATTCAATCATCCAAGTAATGTTCAGGTGAGCGTCAGAGGAAGAGACCACCAAGAGACTGTCTCATGGAACAGCAAAGGGTTTATTGGGGGTCCAGCATGCTGGGGCTCAGAGCTCCCTTGAATCAAGCAGAGAGCCCTGAGGACATCTTAAGCAGAGCTTATGTGTTTTCCTTGTAGAGGGCAGGGAGGGAAGTTTATTGATGGGTCAGGGCGAGTGGGCAGTTTGCATGCAACCGGGATAGGGAGTACATTATATATTTTGGAAGTTGGAGACAGCACATTCTGGGAACAAGATTAGCAAACAGTTCTCAAGATTTCAACAGCGTTTTGTTAAGCATACAGAAAAAGAGGAAGTGACAAGTACCATTTTATTAACCTTTCATTCCCCACGTCTTCTTCTGGCTACTTTTAATCATAAAAGTGATCATTGGAGTGGTGTCACATTCTATGTCTGCTAGTGGGGTATTACCATAAGTTTAACTTGTCTAATTTGAGGTTGGAGAAATGAAAATACATGGTTGAGCAAACAGGGTTTTATAGTTAGCAAGAATGTGAGTATTATTATTGGACTGGCCAAGGTTGATAAACGTATAGTTAACCAGGGGGACTGTGTGAACCAAGACTCAAACCACCCTTTTTGGGCCTCTCTCTTTCGTTGACACTCTTCAAGGCATCCTTTTATTTTACTCATAAATTTTTTACAACTCCAGTATTGTTGCCATAAAAATAACATTCTTCCCTCAATGCAGCACAAAGGCACCATTCTCTCATGAAGAGGAGGTCCAACCCTCGATTGTTGTATGAAACAACATCAGAGAGAGAGGTTAAAGATTCCCACAAAGCTGTGATGGAGGTTTCTAATATCTTTAAGTTTTGGTCTATTGCTGCTTCTAATTGGGTATTTTGCTGTGTACCATGGACCAAGGCAGTGGTTCCTGTGACCTCCCCTGCAGCAACTCGTATTCCTAATAGGATGGCTGAAGTGAGGGATATATGTTCCCTGTGGAACCGGGTTGTATGCCCCCCTGTTTGATCTTCAAATGAACCTGCATCATGATAGAGCACTCTGGGTAACCTCTGCACCATTACACATTTAATCACCACTGTTGACCATTTAATGAAAACATAAAAATGTTTAAGTATATAGAATTATACTCTTGTAGGAACAGTCAAGACAAGGCACCTAAGATAGCACCAAAGCTAGGGAAACAGTCCTATTTGGTTGCAAACGGATTCAGAGGGCATTGCTTCTGTTGTAATCAATTAATCCCATGAACCCCAAGTTTAGGAAGTTTCAGAATTTTGTACCCAACATGTAAGGGAATGTGCTCAGAAGTTCACAGTCAGCAGAAATTCACAAAAAGCAGTTTTTTTATGTTTTTTTCCTCTGTTCTGAGCAAATTAACTTTTCAAGGACACCTGGGAGGGGGAGAGATATTTCATCCCTTTCTTTTTTCCGCTTGCCAGCTGTTACCATGGAGCCAGTTGGTAACTTCTTTATCATAGAAATGTAGCCATCTCTTTGAAGCCCCAGCTCAAAGTCAGAGGCCTTGTTCACATATTTTGTGAAAAACTAGTAAGGGGGTGTCTAGCTTACAAGTACTGATTGTTTTAGCCAGTGGCCAAGTAGAACAGGGCCACATGAAAACAGGAAGTTTGTCTACACTGAACTCTTTTATAGGGACTCTTTTGCTGAACGTCCTAAAGTCAGCCATGGTGAAGACATCTGGAGAAGATCAGTTAAGACTTTTCTGTGGGTGTGGAACAGAGGGGAAAGAGAGGGAAGGCGGGACTTAGAGCAGTTCCGAGGATCTGAGAATGAGTACAGAGAGATGTAAAAGAATAATGGGAAAGGGGTTTGGGATTTTCTAGCAACAAAAACTTGAGCAGTAGAACATGTAGAAAAGAGGGGAAGATGGGAGTGTGTATCCAAAAAGCCTGTGAGGGACTTTAAATTCTTAGTAACCTGTTTTCAGTGATGACAAAGCAACTTTAAAGACCATTTTTATTACATCTTGGATAGGGGTCTTCTCAGCTATTTTGAGCTTTAGGTTAGCTGGTAAAAGGACCTGGTGAAACCCCGTATGGGTGCTGACAGGAGAAGAGAGGAGTGAGTGGGTAGAGTGGTAACTAAGTACCTGCTACCTCAGCAAGGGGGCAATGGTCTGAGAACCGGCGGAAGTTTGGGTTGTTGATCTAGTAACGGGATGGGAGAAATCAGGTTGTTGAGGTGGGAGTGACAGCAGAGAGACTAGAGCAGAAGGCTGAGGGTGAGGATCTATTGGAGAAGCATAGTTCAGGATGTGAGCGAAGGACGGAAAAGGCCTCCACATAGGGGAATCTCTTTTCACGCCTTTGAGCCCTTCCCAAAGTTAAAAAGGTTCCACAGAATTTGAGGATCTAGAGACCCCTCTGGGTGCCATCGATTTAGGTTATCTTATTGGTAATATGGCCAATGCTGTGTACTGAATTTGATTAGGAGTTTGGGTTCCATCGTGCAGCCCCTGTATGCTCACATCCCCTTGATTACAGAAGAAGTCGGCTTTTCCCACACACAGCCATGGCTGTTTGTGGCTTTGATAGTTCACCGGGCAAACATAGTAATCTAGGCTAGCCGACCTGCATCTGGCTCACGTGTCCCTACATCCATAATGTTTGTTTCCATTATATATGATACGGAAGGGATTTAATGGAATTTTAGTGGGATCCTCTTCTTCAGGGATATCTGAATAGGAAAGACATATAGCCAGCTGACAAATGTCTGGGTGGAGAGATGGCCACCAGGTCCCTAAGGGGGCTGTATGCAAGATTGATTAAACTTCTTGTCCAGTAGGATTTGTGATCAGCCATCGCTGCTGAAAGGGGTGATGAGGGTTAGAAATACTGGTGGTCAAGGGGAGAGTCTATAGCCTTATCCACACTGCGAATGTGCAATTTGAAAGGGTTACCAGTCTTTTCCAGTTTCCAGCCAATTCCAGTTTCCAGTCAATGTCTGGACAGGGCGCAGGCTTGAGATGAGAGGCATGCATCCAGGAAGTGATTCCATCTTCCTTTACCACTGTAGGTGTTATAAGTAGCACCTGGAATGGTCCTTTCCAGCGGGGTTCCAGCGATGTCACCTGATGTCGTCTTACGAAGACAAAGTCTCTTACTTGATATCGATGTGGAGTCCCCTCGTCCCCAGTTTGGTAGGCAGTGGCCAGCTGTTTTCACAGGTGTCACTGAATTCTTTCAAGAGCTTTAAGTCTGTCAAGCAAGCTGGTGTGGAAGGGATTGTAAGGTCTTAGAGTTGGTGTTAGGTCCCTTACTGGAGGAGGGGCACCATAGAGAATTTCATAGGGGGTGAGGTTACACTAAAATCAGAGTGAGTATTTTCTTCATTTAACAGTGCATAAGGCAGGAGCATAGTACAATCTTTTATTCCGGTCTCTAAGCTTAATTTTGTTAAGGTCTGTTTAATGGTTTGGTTCATTCTTTCTACCTGTCCTAAACTCTGGGGTCTATAAGCACAATGTAACTTCCAATTAATCCCCAGGGTCCTGGCTAACCCCTGACTTACCTGGGCCATGAACGCCGGTCCATTATCAGACCCTATTAACTTAGGCAGGCTGTATCTTGGAAAAATATCTTCTAGGATATTCTTGACCAAAATTTGCGCTATTTCTTTTCTTTTTTTTTTTTTCTTTTTTTTGTGGAAAAGGCTTCAATGCATCCTGAAAATGTATCTACAAAGACTAGGAGATATTTAAGTCCATACCTTGCTGGCTTTATTTCAGTAATGTCCACTTCCCAGTATTGTCCTGGTTTGGTTCCTCGTATGTGCTTTCATACAGGAAGCTTGGAAGGGTAAGCATTTACCAATTGATGAACCCAACAGGCTTTTGTTACCCATTCAGTTATTTTCTTCACTGTGAGTCTGTTAGTGGAAAACTCTGTTCTTGATCCTTCAGGAATGCCTGCAGTTTCTTTGAACCAAGGTGAGTGAGTTGATGTACATTTTCTACTGACATAGTTAGAGCCGTGGCTCTTGGAGTTTTTACTGAAAGATTTAGAAATTCCACTTAAGGGCCTTCAGGGTTAAAATTTATTTTGGCCCAGAGCTTGGTGAGCAGATCTCCGCCGATCAATGGGGCCAGGCATTCTGGGACTACTAGGAAGGAGTGATGGATTTTTCCTTTTCCCAGGTCCATGGTCCTCTTAGTTGTCCAAGCCCGATATTTACTGCCATTAGCCCCTTGAAATAGAGATTTTTTATTTGATAGAGGGCCCAATGTGGCCTTATGGGCTCAGTATATTGCCCCTGTATCCACTTCAAAGTTTACTGGGGTCCCCTCCACTTCAAAAGTTACTTTGAGCTCGGGGAGGGGATCTGAGCCCCGACTTTCTTAGTCATCCTCCAGAGTCAGAATGGCTGGCTGGCGTGGCTGTCGCTTTCTATGTCAATTTTGGCCCAGTGTCCTTTTTGTTTGAGTAGGCACATTGATCTGAGGCCAAGGGTGGCCTCTGTCGTGGGCCAATGTATACCTTCTTGTCTCCCTGTTTCTTAATTTTTGGCCTATTTGTTGTTGTGACCTGGACCTTAGTCAACGCCTTACTCTGCCTTTTGTTTCTTTTATCCTCCATTTGCTCCCTTCTCTTCCTCAGTTTCTCTCTTATAGTATACCTTCTCAGCTTCTCTGACTAAATCTCTCAAAGTCATATCTTGTAATCAATCTAAGCTTTGTAACTTTGTTTTAATATCCAGGGCAGTTTGCCCAATAAGGCCATCGTGACAGATGCCTTTTGATTCTCTGCCTGACGATAAAAAGGATTATAGCTCCTATATGCCTCCATAATTCTCTCTAGAAACATAGAGGGAGATTCGTCAGGCCCCTGATAATCTCTCTTACCTTGGCCAAATTAGTTGGTCACTAGCGGCTGCTCGGAGACCCACTATTAGAGCCCGGCAATAAGTGGACAGATGCTCCCTACCTTCAAAGGTGTTGGGGTCCCAGTTGGGTCGGTTCAAGGGAAAGCCGGCTTTGATTATGTTGGTAAGTTGTGTCGGATGCAAACCTGGTCCAAGGATTTTTTTTTAGCTTCCTGGAGAATTCCCTTTTTTTCCTCTGTCATGAAGAAAGTCCCTAGCAGTTGTTGGCTGTCATCCGAAGTAGGCTGGTGTGAAAACATCAATGACTCAACCACACCTGAGAGCCGGGTGGGGTCCTCGGTAAAAGGGGGATTGCTATTTTTTAAGTTACATAGGTCTGAAGAGAAGAACGGCCAATACTGGTAGGCTTGAATTTTCCCCCAATGGCCATTGTCAATCATTGGTCCATAGGGTCGAAGGGGAGGCATCCCAAGAGTTCCAGGGTTTTCAATCATTCACCGCCAGCGAGTTCCTTTAGCAGGGCCAGCTTCCTCCATGGGAGGAGGTGCTGTGTGTGCTGCAGGGGAATTACCTGGAGGGCGCTGGGCCGGCTTAGCTTCCTTCAATGGAGGAGAGGCTCAGTCAGCAGCAGGGGTATCACTTAGAGGGTGTTGGGGGTTAGAGGATGAGGGCAGGGGATAAGGAGGGGGAGGAGAGTCCAGTAGACTCAAATCTGGTGACACAGGGAAAACAGAGTGTGGAGGAGGAGGAGGAGCAGAGTGTTTGTGAGTTCCTGGGGGAAGGAGTCATTGCGGGGGCAGGGGCAAGGAAAGGCTTGACCCATTGAGGAGGAAATTTGCAGAGGTCCTGCTGAATTAAAATATATGGCTGTTGATCCAGATGACTATCTGGCCACGGCTGAAAGACAATATCTCTGAATTATAAATTAGTGGGAAGTAGAAAGATCCTTCTAGGGGCCATCCGACTCCAAAGGTGGGCCATTCTGAGGTACAGAGAGTCTACCACATCCGGGGCTTTACTGAAATAAAGAGATTCTGAGCCCTTAAACGGACTTTGGTATAGTGATCAAGGGTCAGGGACAGAGGCATTGAAGTGCTCTGTTCCATAATGAGAGATACACAAACAGTGAAAGCAAGACACATGACACAGGCAAGACAAGACAATAAAGACAGGCAATGGACATTCAACACTGAGACCATGACTGAGTAGCCAGCAAAATCCGATGGACTGGCAATACTGAATCCGAAACAAAATATCACTGAGTCAAGGAGACTATTGTTCCTCAATTTCCCGAGTCCTCTCAGGCGTCCTCCAGGGACGTGGCCTGTGGTTCTGTAACACGACTGTCAGCCACCATCAGAGAGAGCTCACACTCTTCATTGACAGCCATTTTGCCAAACCCTAACATGAAACCTGAAACCAGAAAGAGGCGCCTTACTTATCTGAGGGGGGTCCATTGGGGTCTCTCGTCCACCGCTGCTTGATCTCTGTGGAACCTCCATATGTAAAGGTCGGGCTAGTGTCAGAGGAAGGGACAACCAAGAGACTTTAACATGCAACAGCAAAGGATTTACTGGGGGTCCAGCATGCTGGGGCTCAGAGTTCACTTGAATAGAGCAGAGAGTCCTGAGAACAGCTTCAGCAGAGCTTATATACTATTCTTGGAGAGGGCAGGGAGGGAAGTTTATTGATGGGTAAGGGTCAGTGGGCAGTTAGCGCTTAACCGGGTGAGGGAGTACAATCTGCAGTTTGGCAGATGGGGACAGCACATTCTGGGAACAAGATTAGCAAACAATTCTCAAGATTTCAACAGTGTTTTATTAAGCATACAGAAACACAGGAAGTGACAAGTACCTATTTTATTAAACTTTCACTACCAACTATCCCTTTTTGACTGGATGTTCGCTTCTACATTCAATCATCCAAGGTACAAGGTCCTATGTCATTGTATATGGATTTATCTGAGACAACTTTGCAGAAAGTAATTCAAAGCTAAGTAGTCCCAATCAAGGGACCAATGCCCTTCTGGGCTTCAAATCTTACTTAGATTTCTGTTTTCATACATATATTTTACCTATGTATTCTACATATATTCAAATATATATATATATATATATATATATATATATATATATATATATATATATATATATATATATATATATCATAGTATATATATTTCATCCAGAGTTTCACAAATTTATAAGAATTTTTTTTCATGTTTAATCAATTCCTTCTTCAGAACACATTTATTCCTCCAGGTCTCTTGACTGGTCTTTTCATGAGACTTCTTGCCAAACACATTATTTTTGACTTCCACAATCACTTTTGAAGCAAAACTCACACACTCTTCATGATAAACCATAACACTCATATTACCATTAGAATGTAACAGGATGGAATGAATGATTGTATAGCAATATAAGATTTTCTGTATATTTTCAGATATCAATTCAAAAAATTATTTAAAGTTGGAACCAGTTATATTATTTATTCTCAGGATAGTCTATTCATGCATTATCTCTATATCCAAAGACTCCAGGTACACCTAATTTTACACCCAACACTTATTTATACGTCTTCAAAATATTGCTCACAGAATTGGTGGAAGAAATACTCATGTCACCTGATGTCCATATACATTTTATCACAGTAATATTCTCGACAAAAAAGCAAAGGTCACACTTTGATTGTACGAAAGCCTAAATGGAAAGTGAGCATGGATTACTAAAAACATCTATGTGCAGGTTGCCTAATGCTCTCAAATGTCAATCCTATTGTTGAGTACATATTTGTTTCTTCCTTAGATTATATATTCAACAACAACCCTGTTAAAAATGCCTAATCCTATCACTGACTTTATACTTTGCCTGATTTCATAATGTCTGTATTCATATCTGCTTTCCTATATATTTTCCCCAGTTCATCATTGTGACTGACTCTTCACATATACTAACTTTTACATTCACTCTCTATCTGAAACCCAATTGCTGAAGAACTTTTGCTGCCAATCCTATACTCACCCTTCTTCCTAAACCTACCAACTATCTTTCTAATAATACCGACTATCCCTGTTTGACTGGATGTTCTCTTCAACATTCAATCATCCAAGGTACAAGGTCCTATGCCATGGTATATTGATTTAACTGACACATCTGTGCAGAACAAAATTCAAAGCTAAGTATCCCAATCAAGAGCCTAATGCTCTTCTGGGCTTCATATCTTACCTAGATTTCTGTTTTCATACTTATATTTCACTTGTATATTCTTGTAAATATCACAGGTACCCAATACCATTATTCATCAATCAGAATGATTCCTAAGCCAAATCGAACCTGTTATTAAGCCTTACCATACACTTTTCCCTCAATCTAACTATACAGAAGAGCAGGGACAGAGTTTGTCTTACAATACAGAAATAGAGGGGATCTTCCACCGGCAGAGAACCTCAAGGTCCATGCAGAAATGATCCCTGGAGAAGATGTATGCAGCTATTTAGGACCTGAGAGAGCAAAAGTCATCTTCCATGGCAAACAACCTGCTCAGAATGAAGGGATTTGTCTGAATCAGCCACTTTCTTCTTTATGTAGAGAAGACGGACCAAACGAGGCTTGTATGGTGAGCTGTTCCCAGGTGCCTATGGTTGATATACCATTTTAACTTGTGAAACTGTCACAGGAAGTAGAGGCAGCCTCCATCACATGAGACCCTTCGAAGCTACTGTTAAAACAAAGTGGTTGCCAAGGTAGTGTCATAATTCAGTTCCTGAAGGAAGTGAACTAACTAATTTATTGGTGATGGAGCTCTCTGAACTTGGGATCCAAGAAGCCTGGCATCCAGAGACAGTCCCAGTCACAGTCCCAGTGGGCTAACTTATTTGGATTTACCAAGAACAGAGTAAGTCTTTTTTGGTACCTACTGATATGATGATGGCCAAATGCCAGGAAAGCTCTGAAGAGGGGTCTTTCATGAAAAAGCAGGTAGTGGTTCACCCCTGGCTCCTGACAACTTCACAGTGTTGGCCAAGGAGACCAGATCTGAGACAGGACAAGCCATTTTGGGGGAACAAATAATGGCCAACCAGTCAGAGGACACTCCGGATATTCACAGACCTTCTTGGGTAAAGAAGTTGCCTTTGTGGGTGTGGGTGTGTGTTTGTGGCTTTGTCACATGTTCTGAGAATTGATAGGAAAAGCAGTTTGTTTGGTTTGAAGTGGACTATTTCTAGTAAGTCATTTGACAAGGCGAGTGTTTCTAGGTCTGTGTATCCCACTGTGTCCGTGGTTGTCGACATTAGAAAAGAGAATGTATCAATGGATGTGTCCTGTCTAGTAGAAAGCTTCCCAGCATTCATTCTGCCCAATTTGTGAATGGACTGCGGTTTGACTTTTCGATTGGCAACACCTCCTATCTCCTTAAGTTTCTGTTTTCTTCCTGAATTGTGGGCACTGTCCAGAATGGGCAAATGGTTTTGTGTTCAAGATATGTACCACCACCAAACTCTGTGACATGGCCATGTACTGAATAGCTGAAGGAAATGGCGAGCATCTCAGAAAACTCAGATACCAGCGTGACCAGAAGAGTCTCAGTGGGAAACCCTGCTTTGGGCCTTTTGCTTACCTATTGTTCTGTTGCCCTGAATGTCAGGAAGGTCTTTGCCTCAGGCCACCCCTTGGTGAAGGCTGAAGCAAACAGTTTTCAAATTGTAATGAATGGGCATCACCTGTGGCTCTTTGCTTAATTGCTTTGAAATGGGATGGGTCTGAATAAGCCTCTTTGCCCTCTGTGATGCTGTGGTTAGATTTTCAGCACCTGAAGGATCTAAAGAAAAATCTCTTCTGTATCCAAAACCAAAATAGCCAAAAGAACAGTCATTGTGGATGAAGTCTCTCGCCTTCCTCTAAGGATCCTGACCTTTATCAATTGTGAATCGGGATCTTTCGGTCAAATGAGTTCTTCAAAGCCCTGCAGAGGCTAGCCCAGAGATGCGTGGGTTTTCTCATAACTCCAATTCACATAAATAATCTAAACCCCAGAGCCAGTAGGCCTCAAATTGGGGAATTGGAACAGTATTAACAGCAGTCCTATTTGATCACTCATGGTTAACAGGAAGGGTGTCCAGGACACCCTGACTTTAGGCAAATGAGGGGCAAGGAAGTTTATTTTGGACACTGTCTTGCACAGCGCCCCTCATGAAAACCCCCAGCCAATGGATATTATGTGTGTCTATTGGAAGAAGATAAGGGCCATGTGGGAGTGTTTTGGTTTTAATTGTGGTCATTTGTTTGGCGTTTGGAAGAGATGACTGGGTCCACCTAGGATTGAACTCAGGTATGATTCCCCTTAGAGACTGTGTTCTGTAACTGACCTCAGAGAAGTATTGCCATGTATTGTGTTTGGATTTTAGGAGTCCACCCATGAGAGTCATCCTTGGAAACTGAGATCTACGCCCAGGGGGGCTTTCCACAGAGCACTGGGAATCTCATCCAAGATATGCCATGATTTTATTCTGAAAGATTGGCAGCCGTAGTTGAGAGTAAAAACACACATGGACCTCACATTGTAGACCACAATGTGACCTTTTGCCTACTCTTTGGGAAGCCTTGTCTCTGAGAGTTCTCCAGAGCTTTCATTGAAATGAGCTTCCTCATCATTTAATGGTTCCTGAATGAATTGAAACCCACAGTGCCTTCAACTTCATTTATGAAATTTCAAAAACTTCATTTTTGAAATTTCCATGACCAGGTGGCACTGGAGAACCTTAGGATGTCCTGTTGCTGATCATGAGGGTACCAGACAGTGCCTTGATTGACTGTGTTTCATGAAAATGGTGTAGAACTGAGATGTCAGTAAGTTGGAGCTTTCTGAGTAGTAGGCCTAGAGCAGTGGTGTGCAGGTGTGTGATAAAACATCTGTGGTGGGGTCATGTGGATCTTACACTGGCTCCAAATGGCTTGTGAATGACATGGTGCAGCCAGCACACCCTTGTATATAAAGGCATATTGTTACATAGAGAGTTTTCAGGGCAATGTTCACAATCTGGTTGCTATGATCAAGGGGGCAAGCAATGTTGGATAGAAGCCTGGTTGTTGCATTCTCCTGCAGACCCTGACCCCCCACATATTACAGGACACCCTCCAGGACTGTGTCTCAGTTGAACTCCTTATATGCCTTGAAGCAAATACAAAACACCCAGTGCAGGAGCAAGAAATAACACGAACACTGGAGGATGACCAAATGGCTTTCAAATCCACATGGGGAGACACTTAGCCCTAAGTGGTCACAGTTTAGCTACAAAGAGAAAATTCAACACTGCTGCCTCATGTTCATTGAAAAATCGGAAACCATGTCCTCCAGGTCACATAGATGCAGACTCAGCTTTGATGTTCTCACTAAAAAGGAAGCTAAAGCTCCTGACAACAATGTATATTTCAAGTGCCCAACCTCATTGTCAGTATCTCCAGAAGTCTTTAGGCCAGTAGAGTTCCATGTTTGTGGAGTTTTACCTTGTCCCTAAGTTTTGGAAGCTCCTCTAAAGCCTCAAAAGTTTTAAACTTCTGAGAATTTTCCATTCCATATATGTATTTACAGATTTTCTGACTCTTCTCCTCTAATTTTGTCTTTCTTTGGGCGAAGGTTATGTCAAGCCATTTTCTGAATTAGAGTGGGAAGTTATTTGTGTAACACATATTGCATACACATTGGATTCATTTTCCAATTTTCCATTTGAAATACTGAATCCCTGACACTAACTTATACCCTACTACACTCTGACTACTAATTCTAATATGATGCAGAAAAGTAACCAAATCAGAATTGAAATACAAGCAGTTCAGAAGAGGAATGGTGTATTCTTGAACTTGCCTTTTGCATGATAAAGGTTAGGTGTTATAAATCCAGTCTATTTTTAATTGAATTAGATATCCATGTGTTTTTAAAGTTAACAAATATGTGAATTCCTGTCTCCCTTTGTGTGTAGCCTATTCAGCACATGTATTTTTATATGCACATATCAAATCCCAGCTGGTATCACACCTACATTCTTGTGAAGTGGCTGACTTGGCAGATACAAATTTTGAGAAGGGATCACTCCTCGTAAACGCTGTTGGAACTGAAATTCAAACTATGGGAGAGCCTCCTAGTAGAACAACATTATATATAAATCCCTGTAAAGTAAATTGAATATGTTTGGATCTGTGAATGATGTGTATTTCATGGTGAATTTCGATTGGCATATATGTTGCTGCATTTTAATATCTGTGTGTGTGTGTGTGTGTGTATACACACACACTCTACAGATTTTTCAAAATATGAAATATATATGTCTTATTTGCACTCCCTAAATTCATTCATGTTCAAGTATGTGGATTTATAATCAACTTTTCACCAGATTATTGTCAGAAATATTCATCCACCTGAAATACATATTTGTTTCCTAGTACTGAAAACTACCTTCAGTGAATGGTGCATACAACTCCTGTTCATAGCTGCAGCCTAAGGGGCCCAGCAAACTTCCAGCTGCCTGCAAACTTTCAGCTGCCGGCTGATGATTGGCTCACAGTGGCCCCAGCAACATCTAGCTGATTGGCTCCTCTGCGGTGATGCTCATTGGAGATGCTCATTGAGCTGTTTCCCCACCCTTTCAGACTGCCAGCTGATATTTGGCTCACAGCGGCCCCAGCAACATCTAGCTGATTGGCTCCTCTGCAGTGATGCTCATTGGGCTGCTTCCCTGCCTTTTCAGATCACAGAGCTGCTCATTGGGGGACTTTTTTGACTCCACACGTGACCCAGCCAATCGGCCTCAAGAGCAGGAGGATTGTGGGAAGAGGAGAGAGGCTTGTGTGGGAGGGAAAGGCTTGTGGGAAGCCGGTGGTGACAGTTGGGGCTCTGAGGGTTTTTCCTGAGAGGCTCTTTTGCTTGGCGTGTGTGGTTCTAAAAATAAAGTTGCTTTCTTTTGAAAAGTGGCTCCTGATTGTGCCCAGCCAGACTGCAGCATTTGGTGGCTCGCATGGGGAGCGACTGAGGGTAACTGATAAGGTAAACTGCTTGCCCCTGAGGGCAGGACAAGAGGATGGGTAGCCATTTTAAGATTCCTCTTTTGTTTTGCTTCACATTTGCTTTAAATTGCCTGTCCCTGGAGACGAGTGAGACGGAAGAAAAACCGCTCACATCTGAGGAAAAACTATTTGTGTCTGAGGAACAGATAGAGAGAAAGGCTATAATGATATTTTGTTTTTCCATTTTTATTTCATTCTATCTCTGTTTTGTTTGGTGTTATCTTGTTGGGTTGTATTATAGTAGAAATATGGCATCAGAAATTAGAAAAAAACAATCTGAAAAAGTGTTAAGTAAATTGTTAGAGGAAGGAGGCATCCCAGTAAAATTAAGAGCAGTCAGGGCATACGTTGATACAATACAAAAATGTAGCCCATGGCTTTTTAAGGAGGAGTTGTTAAATATATCACAATGGAACCATCATGGTGAAGATTTAAAAAGAATAGAAAAGAAAAGCCCAGGGACTCTGCCAGTTGGCACATTGCCATTGTGGACTTTCGTATCTTGTTTGTTTAGTCAAAAGCCTTCAGTTCAGACAATGGTAGAGGAAGGAGAAGACATATTGATTCAAGTAAAAGAGAAGGTCTCTCAAGTTAGTCAAACAGAGGAAAAAATTCAAGTAAAAGAGAAGGTCTCTCGAACCAGTCAGACAGAGGAAAAAAATCATGTAAAAGAGAAGGCCTCTCAAGCTAGTCAGACAGAGAAAGAAAGTGTAAAACAGTAAAAGCCATCAGGGGGAAATTTACAACAGGAGAATACTACTAACACCTTTCTATCACCAGAGGGTGTAAGTGTCCAACCAACAGAACCACCTCTACAGGAGACTGCTACTAATACTTTTCTATCACCAGAGGACGTAAGTGTCCAACTAACAAGGCCACCTCCATATGCTGGGAAGCCCCCAACCCCCACAGTTGATAGTTGGGATCCTGAGACAAGATCTCAAATATTAACATGCCCTATATTTGAGGTAGGAGGGCAGCGAGTTTACCATGCTTTAAATTTCAAAACAGTGAAGCAGATAAAAGAGGCTGTAACAACCTATGGTCCTCAAGCACCCTTCACTGTAAGCATGGTCGAAACCATTAACAACTTGAACATGAAGCCAGGGGATTGCGCTAATATGTGTAACGTTGTGCTAAATGGAGGACAATACCTGTTATGGAAGGTTGACAATGAGGAATTTTGCAAGGAGACGGCTATGCGAAATGCAGCAGCTGGTTATCCTCAGAGAAATCTAGATATGTTGTTAGGAAAGGGACCTTATGAGGATCAGCAGCAACAAATTGCATATGATTCTGGTGTATGTGCATAAATTGCTGTAGATGCATTTAAGTCATGGAAGACTTTACAAGGACTTGGAGGTTTACAAGGTCAATTATCTAAAGTAATACAAGGAGCTAATTAACTTTATGCTGAATTTGTCGATAGACTTATTCAAACAGGTACCAGAGGTTCTGGGAAAACAGAACAAGCAATGCTATTACTAAAAAAACTGGCTTATGAGCAAACGAATAGTTGGTGCAGAGATATAATTAGACCATGGAAACATGAAGATTTAAACACATATATTAAATTATGTAGAGACATTAATGAACAAGAGCAAGTCGTGGCAACTGCAGTAAAACAGGCTTTAGATGCCAGAGACATTAATGAAGAAGGGCAAATTGTGGCAGCTGCACTAAAACAGGCATTAGATGCCAGGCCAAGAACATGCTACAATTGTGAACAAACAGGACATTTTAAAAGGATTTGCCCATAGGAGGAGGGTTTAACAAAATTACTTATATATATTAAAGGTTTTTTTTTTTTTCAATTCCAATTCATCCTGAGGATAGTCCACGTTTTGCATTTACTATCCCTGCACTGAATCATGAAGGTTCTGATCAGAGATATGAATGGAAAGTACTGCCTCAAGGGATGGCTAACAGCCCAACAATGTGTCAAATTTATTTTAACAAAGTAATCAAGCCACTTAGAAATCAAAATCCTGAACTACAAATATTTCACTATATGGATGATGTATTATTAGCACACAAAGCTAAAAACACATTGCTAGAATGTTATGCCACACTTACAAACTTATTAAAAAATAATCTAGATATAGCAATAGATAAAGTACAATTAAATTTTCCAATTAATTATTTAGGTGTTCTATTATCCTCAACCATGTACCGCCACCAAAAATTCAAATACAAGTAGATCAACTCAAATCACATAACGACTTTCAAAAGTTATTAGGAGACATAAATTGGATAAGGCCTTATCTAGGTATACCAACAGGAGAGTTGGGATATTTATTTGATATCCTAAAAGGTCCATCATATCCCAATTCACGGTACATGTTAACGCCTGAAGCAAGAAAGGCATTAAAAATCATTGAAACATATATGGAAAATATGCAATTGGATAGAATTGATATAAGTTTGCCTTTATTATTTATTGTCTACCAACAAAAAATATTCCTACAGGAGTATTTTTGCAAGAAGGTCCATTATTATAGATACATTTATCTTATTCTCCTAACACTATTCTTACTAGGTACCCTGAGGCTATAGGACAATTAATACCCAAAGGAATAAAAGCAGCAAAGTGAGTGCTTGGGATTGCTCCCAATAAAATTATTACTCCACATACTCTGAATCAAATTGATGAGTTAGTTAATGAGTTAAATACTTGGGCAATAATCATGTGCAAATCTAATGTTTCATTTCATAATCACTTACCATCTAATCCTTTATTGTCTTTTTGGTCATCGCATCCTCTAATTTTTCCAAAATTGACAAGAAAAACACCTATCATGAATGCTCCAAATATATTTACTGATGGATCAAATAATGGTACAGCAGCAATAGTTACACCTGATCAAACTTTTACATTTCTAGTACCCAAACAATCAGCTCAAAATGTAGAGCTTAATGCAGTATTACAAGCTTTTGTGATGTTTAAAGATTCTGTATTTAATTTATTTTTGATAGTCAGCATATAGTTAATGCTATAGTATGCCTTGAAGATGCTGGTAGGATTTCCCATTCCTCTACTGTTTTCTCCTTGCTTTCCACTATACAAAGTATAATCTGGGACAGAAAAGATCCATTCTTCATAGGACATATCAGGGCACATACAGGATTGCCTGGAGCCATCAGTTTGGCAATGATTTAGCAAATAAAAGTACACATGACATACATATTTTCTCTACACTAGAAGAAGCTATAAATTTTCGTAAAAAGTTCCATGTCAAAGCTAATACCTTACAAAAGCCTTCTAAAATAACTAAGGAAAAAGCTAGACAAATAATAAAACAATGTCAAAATTGTGTGACCTTTTTACCACAAGTTAATCTTGGAGTCAATCCTAGAGGATTGATACCTAATCATATTTGGCCGATGGACATCACACACTTGCCAGGATTTGGAAAATTAAAATATTTGTATGTTACAGTTGATACTTCTTCTGGATTTTTGATGGGCACCCTTCATGCCGGAGAAAAAACTAAAGATATTATCACTCATTGCTTACAAAATTTTGCCACTGTGGGCGTTCCCAAACAGTTAAAAACAGATAATGCCCCTGGTTATACTTCTACCTCTTTTAAACAATTTTGGTCATCATTTGGCATTACTCATATAACATTAATCCCATACAATCCACAGGGACAAGGCATAGTTGAAAAAGCTCATCAAACTATTAAAAAGTACTTATTAAAGCAAAAAAGACGCAATTGGGAAAGGGTATATATTCCCCAAAGACAAACTTAAAATAACCCTTTTTATTCTAAACTTTTAAAATTTGGATTCATCAGGACTTAGTGCTGGGGAAAGGCATATGTGTCCAAAAAATGTGCATAAGCCCAAGGTTCTTTGGAAAGATATTCTAACAGGACAATGGAAAGGTCCTGACCCAGTAATTGTCTGGAGTCGGGGGTCTGTTTGTCTGTTTCCACAGGAAAAACAGTAGCCGATTTGGATTCCAGAGAGATTAACCAAGGTCCTGACCCAATGATTGTCTGGAGCCAGGGGCCTGTTTGTGTGTTTCCACAGAGAGAACAACAGCCGATTTGGATTCCAGAGAGATTAACTGAAGCGATTTCTACAGAACAAAAAGAAGATGATTTGACTCAAGTCCATATCAGCTGATATCCAAAATTCCAGTTTGGCTACCCTTACATCTAAGATAGAACCAGGATGCTTTTTTCAATATCTATTTTATTATTGCCTTTTCCCACATTTTATTTTGTTTTTTTGAGCTCATACATACCTAGTTTAATGTTTTGGTGATCAGTTCTATTTTTTGACAATAGAGTTTTTAAACATTGCAATGGAGATTTCACATGTAAAAAGTTATAAGGCCTTTACTATTAGGTTATGTGTTGTATGTATTATATTATGTGTGCACACTTGTGTTTTGTGTTATATGTTTGAATGTTCATATGTCCATATATCATATATGATGAGGGCTCATGAAAAAATTGATCCAAATATTTTTTTTATTGACATTATTTAAATGGTTTAATTTAAATTGGGTAAACAGCTGTTGAGGATTGTTTTAAAATGTGAACAAAAAAGGAGGTTAACAGATCTGTTTGTTTTCTTTCACATTTCCTTTTCATTATATTTAATAATTCTCTCCAAGACAATGTAAATTGTTAAGAAAATTGTTTTCTTTCAGTGTTTTCTGGAATGTTACATAATTTTTTCTTTAGCCATTATTGCCAGAATTTCTATCTTCGTCACAGTGCTGGTGAAATCAAAGATAAAACCAATCTACAGCTTCTGCAATAGCCATCACTGAACTGCTTGCAGAACTTGCCTGGACACATTGTGAACTCACATGTATGCATTGTAAACTATCTGTTTGTGCAGCAACTTGTGGTAGTGTTGGGTTATATTTGCTGATGATGTCATTGGTGGTACAATTTTTTCAAAAGGAGCCGTCAATTGGCTTGGTGTATCTTCCTCCCTTCTGAGATTCCAAAAGTAAGGGACAGGGTAAACACTCCACAACCATGGAGCTCTGCTGGCCTAAAGACTTCTTGAGAATCTGCCTCTGACGTTGGGCACTTGAAATATATGTTGTTGTTGGGAATTTTAGCTTTCTTTGTAGTGAGACCATCAAATCTGGGTCTGCATCTATGTGACTTGGAGGTCATGGTTTCTTATTTTCCAATGAACATGAGGCAGCAATGTTGAATTCTCTCTTTTAGGGTAAACTGTGGCCACGGGGGGCTAAGTGTATCCACATGTGGACTGTGAAGCCATTTGGGCATCCTTCACTTTTTGTGGTGTTTCTTGCTGCTGAAATGGAATTTTTGTATTTGCTTCACGAAATACAAAGAATTCAACTGTTACCCAGTGCGTGAGGGAGATCTGTCACCTGTGGTAGGTCAGGGTCTGCAGAAGAATGCATCAACCAGGCTTATATTCCACATAGCTTGCCCCCATGACCATGGCAACCCGATTCTAAACATTGCCCTGAAACCTCTCCATATAACAAGATGCCTTTACATAGAAGGGACTGCTGGCTGCACCATGTCTGTCACAAGGCA